>NC_134861.1:26245000-26452500 GCF_049852395.1 Peromyscus maniculatus bairdii | reverse complement strand
AAGCCAAACAGGAGCCTTAAACAAAGCTACTGATTTCATGGACTGTCATAGCTTAGATTTCAGAGTTCAACTGCAAGGTCAGTGAGTGTCCCCATCAACATCTGTCCTTATCAAAAGTGCTCTATCATTGTGGAAACTTGGAGCCACAGGAACTAGTGTGAAAACTGAATGTCTCTTCATGTATCACTTGCTCTCATCTCACAGCCCAGCTCGAAAACAAAAACACGCCACGGTAAACAGAATCCATGTATCACACATGTGGCTGACCCCACCAGTGCCCAGGCCTGCGCCAGCAGCGGCTTCCACCTCAGCTGAGACGTGTGCAGGGTGAAGAGCAGGGGAGAGGACCTGAGCTCTGCAGTCCTCGGCTGCATACACTGCGGCTGTCTTCTTGGAATGAATGCTACTCTACATTTACCTGGCCTGTTGTTATCTTACTTCAGTTTGGGAAGGCTTTAATTTTATTTTATTTTTATTTCTGTCAGAGATAGAAGAGCATTCCAAATCTCAGTTTATTATATCAGAACCCTTACAGAGCACATCTAAGGGAAAAAAAAACAACAAAACATTATAAATTAAAGATGTAATAATTTAAAGAAATTACTTTTATTAAAGTTCTAGATCTCAAGTGTGTCTGTGTCCTACAAGAAACACATATTTCACAATGGGCCTATGTCCCCTAATTCTGAGCACAGGAGCATGAAGGAAAGTTTCAGACGGCCACAGATGATGGCAAATGCTCCTGTTCGGCACACTTCCGGGAGCATCCTCTTACCTCTGACCTAATGACATAATAAACGGCACTTCCTGGACAGGGTAGAAGCTAGACTCGTCCACGAAAACAGTCAACTGTAAACAGTGTTTAGAAAGACGCACTGCAGGATCGCGTGTCCTAGAACAGGCCGTATGCTTTTACCTACATGAAGAATTAAAAAAGAACAGTTCCCCTCAGCTTATGCTGTCTTCCCACAATAACAGAGGGTGAGCTCTTCTAAACACGTTGCATCGGATGCCTTTAACAAGCAAGAATGTGAAACTCCAAGAACTCAGCATATGCGGGCTGTGTCCACACAGAGAAGCCAGCTTTCAGGGGAAGGAAGGAGCAAAATACCACTGAATTCAGCCAGTTAATTGAATTTAAAATACCTGCTTGTTTGAATGCAAGTGACTTTTTTTTAAAGTGTATTTCTATTTTGATATAGTTAGAGTTGCCAAAAAAAAAAGTAAGCTTGAAAAAAGTACACATTATATTCTTTGGAGTTTATCAAAAAACCAGCTTGCAACAATTAAAAGCTAGAGCTCTGTAAGGTGGAAAATTCTGTAGATTATCACTGTTCCCCTATTCTACCATGTTGCATTTCCGCTTTCAGCGACTGAAGGATGCCAGTCAGTACTCTGCTGCCCACCAGAGCTCCCACCTGGGAGGCCAATCAAGAAAACGCTCAGCAGCCCCCTTTGTCGGGGGACACACTCGGCAAGGAAGTTCCAGAGAGGAGGCAGGAGAGTGGGGGTGACGATGGGCTGCTGGTTCATGACGAGCCTTAGAGAGCCAGCCAGGTCCAAATACCTGATTTACAGATGAGAAAGGACAAGATGCCGAGATGTGGTTGGAGGGCTGGGGGGCTGGGGGGCTGGCACAGTAGTTAGGAGCTCAGCTCCCTGCACCGTGGGCAGCTCACAGCAACCCTTAACTCCAGCTCCAGGGGGGGTCTGAAGCCCCACCCTCAGAGAACACCTTCAGCATGTGCACATACCCACATGCAGACACAGGAACATCATTTTAAAAAAATTTAATCTTTTAGGAAAATAGATTCGATAACAGCCCAGGGCCCCCGGCTTAGATCAGAGCTCAGATATCCTGGTTATCTAGTCAAGTGCCTTTTTGTTTTAATTTATTTAGATTTTTTTTTTTTTTAATTTTTTTTTTTTTTTTTGGTTTTTCGAGACAGGGTTTCTCTGTGTAGCTTTGCGCCTTTCCTGGGACTCACTTGGTAGTCCAGGCTGGCCTCGAACTCACAGAGATCCACCTGGCTCTGCCTCCCGAGTGCTGGGATTAAAGGCGTGCGCCACCACCGCCCGGCTAGATTTATTTTACTTGAATGACTACCTTACCTATTTATTTTACATGTATGAATATCTTACCATGCATGTGGACCATGGGCCTGTTGCATCCCCTGAAACTAGGGTTCTGGGTGGCTGTGAATATGGGGGCTGGGTCTTCCAGAAGGGCACACGTGCTCTTAACCACTGAACCCTCTCCAGCCACCAGTGCCTGTTGATATCATTAGAAGTTACTGCTCTTACTTCTGCAAAATTTAGATAGGATCGACTTCCAAAGTAGGTGACTGGGTCAAATGCAGAATCCTGTACTGTAAATGATGTGTTCCAGCAGACAGCGACTGGTTGGCTATATTTTGTGTTTTCTTCCCCCAAAGATTTTTTAACTAATTTCCACTTTTTCAAAAGATTTCAACTTTGAGTTGTACCCGTGCCAAATCCCCTATACATCTAATCAAACAATAAAGCAGACAAAGCATCACGTGCTCACCCTTTACCATTGGGACATGTACATTAATTACCACAGATTTGTGTCCTATGCCTTCCCCCACCTCCTTCCATCCAAGACAGCAGTCCTCAAAAGCATCCGCAAAACAAAAATGTATGGCGTAATTAAATGGATATTTATAATTAGAACTTAATAATTTGCATCGGGGACAAATGAGCTCTGATTTTAATCTGCAGCGCATTTAGATTAGCCCGAAGATAGTGTAATTTGATGGTTTATAGGCCTCCTCTCAGATTATGAAACAATACCAAGCCTTCAAATGCATCGTGTCTGTGTCAGGAGTGTGTTAAGAAGAAGATACAATGAGAATGTTTGACAATGTGAAAGCAGCCATAAATTACATGACAACTGTGTAAAAGTCATGATGAGACAAATAAAGGACTGACCTATAATGCGCCTGACTCATCGTGACACACGCGACTCCCTGCACTAATATCTGCACAGCCAACGAGTTCTTAAGCAGGGAACTACTTAGCGCCAGGAACGTTGTAAATTATCACTAGTCAACAGCATTGATTTTTAGTCGACATTTCAATCAGGTTGAAGTAGAAACACTACCCAGTTCATCCAGCAGCCTCCTAGTCAGTCCACGGCCCCTCTGAGGTCTCCTCTGTCATGGCTTTGTTAAATCTCCATTGTACTCACCATTCAATATTTATTATTGTAGCTTTGCCACATCCAGGCACTTGGCTTGAAGGGCCACCAGCCTGCCTCTTTGGACATTAAATTCATGCTTACCTTTAAGGAAGACAGAACCAAAAGTGGGGGGGCGGGGGAAGAAACAAAAGGCCACCATCAGAGATCTGGCCTGATTCTTAAGGGAATAAAGGAAAAGTAGTAGGGACAGAGGGGCCTTCTAAAGTAATGGTACTCCTTTTATCATTTTGTTTTCCAGTCTAGAAGTCCCAACAAACAAAACCAAGAGCGTCTCTTCTGGGGCAATCATGGAGCCCCACTGAGTTCCTGAACCCAGATACAAAGAGACAGGAGAGAGAGAGTGGGGGAGGCAGGGCCTTGAACAGAAGCCACTGAGGGTGTGCACGCTGTCAGTCCAAGAGCGGAATCGGGGTGGGGGCGCCTTGCCCACCAGTACCCCAGCAGCCACCTCCACTGACTGCCACGTCAACTCACAGCGTCCCCGGGGCCGAGCCAAAGACGTTCTGGTGGTGGATCTGGGGTGGAGCAGAGCTTGCCCTCCCACCAGGTGCCTCCCTTCCCTGAGGTGCCTCCACACACAGTGGGTGCTTCAGAGCAAGTGCACTGTGGACATGATGGGGAATGTGGAGAAAACACCATTTGGTTTGGGGATACACTGAGTAATCTACAAGAAACCTCAAGCAGGTCTGGCTTCTGCAATGCCAATATTAACGATATCAAAGCCTGGCGTGGAACAACAGGAGAGGGCTGGGCGAAGCTAAAAAATTTGCCTCAGGAGAAGCCAGAGGTGGACTAGATGGACTTGTTGACTCCAGTTTCCAGTCAAAATTTCCCCTGGACCGTCTTGCCTGCCTTCCTGACTTACCTAACCATGACATGACTTCAGCCAGAAACAAAACCTCCTTGAAGCGGTTATTGCCTCCAGCACCCAGCCTCCCCAGCCAGCACACTCCCTCACGCACACACACATACTCTCACACACACTCATGCACACACACATACTCTCACACACACTCACGCACACACACTCTCACACTCCCTCACGCACACACACATACTCTCACACACACAATCTCACGCACACACACATACTCTCACACACACTCACGCACACATACATACTCTCAAACACACTCACGCACACACACATACTCTCACACACACACTCTCACGCACACACACATACTCTCACACACACTCTCACACACACACATACACACACACACACTCTTGCTCACATACACCCTTCTCTCTCACACACACACTCACACACGCCCTTCTCTCTCACATATACACTCACACATACTCTCTCACACACACTTCCTTCTCTCTCACACACACATGCTCTCTTACACACTCACTCTCACAGACTTTCTCACACACTCACACACATGCTCTCACACTCACACAAACACGTACTTTCGCTCACACACACACTTCCTCTCTCACACACACATGCTCTCTTACACACACACAAACACTCACACACACACACACACACACACACACACGCTTCCTTCTCCCACACACACATGCTCTCTTACACACATACTCTCAGACTTTCTCACACACACTCACACACATGCTCTCACTCTCACACAAACACGTGCTTTCGCTCACACACACACACACTCCCTTCTCTCCCACACACACATGCTCCCTCTCACACATACACACTCTCACACACACATGCTCTCTCTCTTAAACACACACATGTGCACACTGTAATCTGACTCTACACACCTGTTAAAGGAGACAAGGAAACACACAAAGAGACGATCAGAACTGCAGAAGGCCAGACCTCGAGGCCCTCAAAATGTGTGGTTTCTTGGTCAACCCACTACTATCCCGTAACCAAGTCACACAACGCCAGGTCATGAATTTTCCCCTCCTACGTCACAAGACCATCACCGAATGTCTGGCTCCTTCTGGACGGTGTGAAGCAAGGGCTGGAGAGCCGTATTCCCACCTCTTAGACGGCCAGTCAGTCCTCCAGCATGCCTAGGACACCTTCCTAGAGACTAGGCAGGAACCTTCTTCCCTTTTCCAGAAAAACGGAAAAACCTGACCCCAACAGTTATAGGAGACCCGGCTGATGGCAGCAGAGCTCCCTGCCAGGTCCGTGTCAGCCCCACTGCAGGAAGCCGCACCTTCCCAGGACAGCCCAGGTGGTACAGGTCCCATCAAAGGACAGCATCTTACGTAGTTACAGATCATCAGGGAAGTTGCCCAGCCCTTGATGCGTCTGTTTTCTCCCAGAACTAATGGCACCAGTAGGAGCTGAAGCTGGAGCAACAGCGCATCAGAGGGACCACAGCGGCTGCCCTGCGAAGCGCGACATCTGTAGAGTCCTCTCTTACTGTCTCATGGACCCTACGAGGAAGGAACTTTAGGTTGCTTCCTTTTCACATAGAGGTAAAATGGTTTGCCAAACTCTCCAGCCATTTGGTGGTAAGGCAGAAATGTGACCCAGGCATGACGACCTACATCCATCACAAGCCCAGGAACTACTCCTCATGAACAACAGGTATCTATGAAAAGAGTGAAATCCCATGCACTCTGGGAGCATCCCTGACACCCCATCTCATCAAATCCAAAATGACGAGTGACCTGTCCCAACCTGGGGATCCCTCTCCACAGGCTCCCATAGGAAGGCATCCGCCTAGCCGGCTCCCTCTCATCCCACACCTCCTCATCCCACACCTGCAGAACCACACCAGACCCCAGTTCTAACCAGGAGTCATGGTCACAACCGTAGCTGGCCTTTATCAAGTGTTCTACACTATGCCCAATGACTCCACCCATCCTCGCTGAATGTTCATCCCACCAGGAGGTGGGTCCTACAGTTTCCCTCACTTTATAGTTGGGGAAACTGAGGCCTAAAGACACAATATCTGCTCAAGGTTGCACAAGTAGAAACGGCAGCATCTCTGCATCCTCCATCCACTGTGTTTTGTGTGCTCAGACGCGAAGGGGAAGAGAGAGAAGATGAAACACATTTTTAAGGGCTGCTCCCCCTTTTTGGTCCTGCTTCTCCTTCTTACCAGTTCAGTTACAAAGACATCCTGGTGGAAGAGAATCAGACTACATCTAAGACTGAGTTTTGTGGGTGGCTGCTGGGTGAGCCCACAAGCCCCACAAATTTTCCCAATTTCTATTTGCTACTAAATAAGGAGAGTTCCTTTTAATTCATCTCCTGATGAGGCCGGGGATAGAAATCTGGTTTCCCATCATCTTATAGGGATCTTTGAAATTATGTCTTTGCAAGGATATGTTGAGGACAAAAAAAAAAATGTGTGAACAGCATTTCAGACAGGTCCCTAAACCACTTGGAAGCCCTGGTGTTCCCTAGCTGGAATTCAACAAGCCCAGCTCCAGCTCCAGCCCCAGCAGCGCCTCTGGTGGGAACCAGAACATGCCTCCTGCCAGCACGTAACAGGGAAATTCAATTACCTCCCTGACTGGTGGCAGGAGGGCTACGTCGGCACATTAAAAGAGCTAAAAATGTCAGGGAGTTATTGGGCTGGTCGCTCATGCTTCCAACACTCATATGTGGAATGCATAATGTCACAATAAGCTAAAAACACAGAAACAGACCGAAAAAGATAAGATAATCAGAACAAAACCAGCCCCAACACATAGGGCTGCCCTCAGCCCTGTGTGGGAAGTGCCGGGCTGCCAGCATGGGCACGTTTCCCATGCCTGGACTCCTTCTGGGCCTCTCTTTAGATTATCTTCCTCAGCCACCAAGAGATTAATTCACAGGTGCTTTCCCACAAGTTCAACTTCAGCCATTAAAAAAAAAAAATGTTTCCACTCATTTCCTACCTGCACACGCAGGCCCACTGGGCACGCCCTAGCCAGCAGCACCCGGGAGCTTACACACGCTGGCCTCCCAGAACACATAACCCTTTGGATCCCAGGCCCTCTGGGCACTGGCGTTATCACAAGTCTTTTTCCCTCAATGGCAAGCCAGGAAAGATGATAGAACCCGAGTATGTAGCCAAAAGACCAGCCTCAACTGGTTTAGTGGTGGTAAAAATTGAGCTTTCTGTGTGTGTGTGTGTGTGTGTGTGTGTGTGTGTGTGTGTGTGTGTGTGTGTGTGTCTTTTGCCTTTGGCCAACAGACCTAAGAGCATTTGATGTACAGTCAGCAGGTATTTTAAAAAAAGAAAGAAAGGGGGGCAGGAGAACACTGAAAAGGCTTGGCTGCTCTGGGGCCCTGACACGCTCTCATCTGAAGCCTGGCCCACGGCCAAGTTCATCTGTTAATGGACAGCCACAACCCAGCCCTGCCCCTCCCCCACCTCCCCGCCCCTCCCCAAGTCTTCTCTGTTCTCCTACCTCTTTGGGGCTCCTAAAAACTAGACATCGATTATGTCTGTGCTTTTCCCTTTCTATTCAAGATAAACAAAGTGCTCCAAGTTCAGGGCGCACCCTGGGACCCTTGACAAAACAATCTATCATTCTGTCTGCTAAACCAGTCTGGCCACACCATGGCCAGGGGAGCGAGGCTCCAGCGTACAGTCTCCCTTTGTGCTCCCTCCCTGCTGCAGCCAACCTTTCCTTTAGCGCCTTCTCCAGAGCAGATGGGCTTGACCACTGCTGTCTACGTCCCTCCTGGCAACCTCAGAAACCCAAGAAAAGAAGGAAGCTCTTGGGTGCCCCTCCCCCTCTGCCGCCGTCCAGCACACGCCCCACCCCTTAGCCTCACTCTCCACTGTCACCCAGAAAATAGATGAAACGCAGGAACTGCCCCTCCCCTCATTCCCTGCAAGAATATTTTAAGTGAGTTTTGTTTTAAATCATATCCATTAATTTACCCTGACTTGCAATTAAATGCAAGTATACTTTTTACAACCAGTACGGAATGTATTAATTATAACTACAAATGGTCAAACGAGAGCACAGTCCCTCCTCAAAATATTAATAAAATGCATAATAAATAATATTAATGAAACAAAAATAGATTCATAAGCCTTGGCCTGGGCTTTTATTATTTCACGAAAGGGGAAGTACAGCCAAGGGAACTTGCTCCACACACTTTGGCAGAACTCTGACCAACCACCACCAGGACACGCTAAAGACTGTGTTCTGGCTACTCTGGATTCGGGGGCGGAAGGGAGGCAAAGGCCACCATGAGAAGCTGGTGGCCCTTCTATCCAAAACAGGGTTAGAAACACGTCACACACGTGGCCAAGAGAAGCCAGCCCAAGCTGTTCCACCTTCCTGAGGCAGGCCACCACCCCACCCCCTCAGTAGACAAATCTGAAAACCCAGAACCCAAGTCAATGGTCTTAGTGAATTTAGAGTCTCAGGATTCCGCATCAGCATCTGGCTCAAGGCAACCTACCCTGCACCAGTGTTGGAGGCCACCTTCCCCCCCCCCACCCCTGCCACTGTCCCCGCAACCTGTCCCCACATCAGCACCAGCTCTGCCTCAGTCCAGCACACCCTGCCCTGCCCCTCCCCACAACCCAACACACCCATGGAACAATTGAATCTAATTAAGATGAGGAGGAAATTTGCATTTCTCTTTCACTGTCCCCTAGTAATCACACAAGTTCTTCAAATTTTGAGAATTTTGTTCCCCTGCTAATTATTCCCCTCGTTTTGCATTTCAAGGCACAAAGACAGCCTATCTCACTGGTGGTCTATTAATAGTTCAAAGTTCTGCACTCAGAAGGTAGAGCCCCCCCCCTAAAATTATTCTGTCATTTCCAGTTTTGTAAAAAAAGGATGCTTTGGGGGGTTAATTATGGGTTTTGTTTTGGGTTTGTTTGGTTGGGTCGGAGGGTTTTTTGTATTGTCTTTTTTTTTTTTTTTTTTTTTTGGTGATGATGGTATTAATATTTCTTCAAAACAACAGCTTTCCGCATCATTCTGCATATTAGAATTTGATCTTACAATAGTTACTGTCTGCCTGGCTTACTGATTTATAGAACCCTGGTATGTAATAGAAGAAAGAAAAAAGAAAGAGAGAATTCCTTGGCATGAGTGTATGTTTGCTGATCAAATTTCAGATCATGTGCTGTTCATTATTATGACTTGACTTGAAATCAGTTTGCCACAGTGAGGTGGATTTGCTTCATACGCCTTCTACCCCTCTGTGCCCCTTGAGGACTTTGAAAACCAGTACAGTTTTCGTAAGGTACGTTTGAAGCATGAACTGGCTTGGATTAAAACAATGTTTCAACATCTGTAAATTCTCTCAAAATACATTTTAGAGCAGTTTATGCAAAGCCACATGCGATTTTTAAGGAGTTAATAAGATTGTCCTACCAACAAAATTTAATGGTGATTTAAGAAATTCTAGTACTTTTCACGTAATTCCTGCAGAATCCTCTGTGTACCTGACATTTATGCATTTTCTCCATTACATAACAATCCACCCTGGGTACGCCAGATCATGCCAATCTATTAGAAGGAAATCTGTACTCCATATAAGCAGAAGTTTCCAGTCGGTTCTGACTTACCATTCCGTTTCAATGTAACGTGTTAGTAGAGCCGGGTGGCAAACCCAGCTACCCACGCTCACGGTTTTGAACTCTAATACTGTCATCTTTCTTACTGCTTCTAGGGCTGTCAGTATTTACATTCCTGGAAGTTAAATAAACCGACATGGCAAAACTCCTGGATAGACTGAATAATAAGGCTGTGGTGACTAGACTGTTTACTCTTTACCTTGTTAGGATCCCTTTCTTGTAAAGTTTGGGGGAGAGACAGAGAGAAGGAATGAAGGGGCTTGGAGAGAGGGAAGAGGAGAAAGAGAGAGAGGGAGATTCACACACTGGCTTCCACACGTCACAAAGCCCTTCCCACCCCCAGCCAACAAGGCCAAAGTGGAGCGTCCAAGTTACCCTGCTCATTCTGTTTTGTTTTCTTAAATGCTAGGTCACCTGAACCCCCCTCTCCTGTCCCCTCACCCCAACATAAAAATATGAAGGGTTTTTTTTTGCCCGTTTTCAAATAGCAAATTATCCATTAGATTTCATCATATCTTAGTAAAGCAATTACATCAAGAAAATGATAGTGCGTGTGGAATCAATTATGCATGCAGTTGGCCGGAGACCAAAGGCTGTGAAGTCGGAGAGGGCAGAATCGTTCGACACACACAAATAAAAAGCCCCTGCATCTCACAGATGGACCCCATCAGTTCATCTTACTGCCTAAAAAGTTCATGCACTTAATAATTTATTTGTGTTCTGGATACTGTTTCCCAGCTGAATATTAACAACTTTGAACTGAAGCATGCTTTTAGCATGGTATGGATGGGAGTCACAGTCGGGCAAGGCTAGAGCCCTCAGAGGTTAAAATTATAGTTGTGTTTCTTATACACTGCTCACTTTCCATCACAATTTATTTTCTTTCATTAAGCATTCCTTTTAATCAGAATATCAGTGTCTGTGTTCTGATTCTGCTTGTTAACCAGTGGTAAACTAACTCATAAACCAAAGGCGAGCACCAATAACACAGCACAAGCTATTCCACAGCAAAGCCAACACCAAAATCACAGGCTCTCAAAAATCGGAAACCGTTAGTTAACACCCTGTTTTCACAAGCAGGGCCCTCGAATACCTGGAGGAAGAAGGCACAGGGGAGGCTGGAGCCGACCCCCCCCCTCCACCCCCGCCCCCCCCCCCCCCAGTTTACTTTGGCAACTAGAAGAAGACACAATGGAGCTCAGAGCAGAAGACTTACAGGACCTACGAGATAAAAGAGCCCTCCTAGCCTGGTTCCCAGACACTGCTGAGGTGCAGTCGTTTTTTTAAAAGCAACCAAAGCACCATTCCACGTAGCCTTCTCCCTTCTAAAAGGGGAACCTCAGGACTGAAGACTCCAGGCCTCCTGCCATCAAACTCCTAACAATGGAGCTGCCCAGCAGCATCTGGGGGAAGAGAGACACTCAATCCATACTTCTCTGAGTCCCTGGACATGCCTCAGCCACACACTTAAATTTTACAGTCTTCTCCCCAAATGAGAACAATTTCCAGCCAACACGTCCACAAACTGTACTTAACGTTAAAAGAAAACGGATAAAACATATGTAATTACTCAAGGTTAGACTTCTGATTCCTCAATTCACTAAAGGAAACTTGGCAAGAAGATGCATCATTTTGCTCCTTTCTACTGGGGCATCTGAGGAGGAGAGCCACTGAGGCAGCTAATACACAAAACATGATCAAAAGTGATTAACAACAGCTTCATATGCAAATTGCATTAATGAAGGAGTGCAAAGTCATCATGTAAATTAAATATGTCAAATCTCTTGGTGAACTTTCAATCTTGAGAAGAAAAAACACTGCTTTAATTTTTTTACATCATCAATTTTGCAAGATTGAAAATCTAAGAATCTTGGTGTTATAAACAATTTTCACCTTTTTTTTCTCCTTCAGCAGGCTGACAGGCCAGCCTGATGTGCACCGAATGTACATGTTAATAGGCCAATCAAAAATGCAAAACAATTCGCAATTACTGGAAGGACCTAATGGTCATTAGAATTTACAACTAGGTAATGAACTGAAGTCTGCCCACACCATGCATATTCATAAAGCAATTTAGCCTTTGAAGATTAAAGAAGTGCTTAAAATTCAAATGAGCTTTAGCAAATTATCAGTAAGATTCATCCAAAAAGCAAAGGGTTTTTCTTCCTATGATTTCCTCATTTTTTTAATGCAAAATTGTTATATCTTCCAGACTGAGCTTAAACTAAACATAGAGCCTCTAGTGAAGCCAAAGGGGCCAAGAGACAGACAGGGGCTGCAAACATCGTTACGGACTTTGTTCATAAAACTAAGCCCTTAAGAGCCAAACGTATCTCTAAACATGGTAATTTATCAAAAACAGCCCAGAGTTGCTCATAGGCAACACTACACAGTCCTCCAACAGCAGATTACCACGCGTCCCCCGCCCTCCCAGAAAGCCTTTTCCCCTCAAGTTGCCTCTCCTGCGTAAACATCCACTGTGGCAGAAAAACAGCTTTTTCATCGGCTTGGAGTGGCATGCCTTTTAGAAGTTTCTGCTTCCAAAGGGAAGAGAGCAAGAAGGGGAAGAAATGGAAGAGGTGGTAGGGAACACCCGTCTGGTTTACTTCTGGGAGCGAACATCCTGTCCTCTGGTATCTGCAGCCCTGACTGGCCCCATTCTGCATGGGCAGCACTGGATTCAAGAGGAAAGGGTCATGCAGACATCAGCTGACACTCAGGAAGTTGTGTGTGTACCCACCAGCCGCAGCCCACTCCAGTCAGTGGAAAGTATCGTGGGAATTGGGATTTTCATGCTTCCCAATTACCAGTCTGGGGAAGAAGCCTTCCCTTGCATGCTGATACCTCACTAACCTTCTGACATTTAAAAAAGCCTAGTGGCAGAGTTCCCAATGCATCTCTTCCCACACCCCCAAATATCCCAGCAAAGGTATACGTATGTTCGAGTCCTACCCCAGCTGGTGGACAAGCCACACTGAGAATTGCAGCTTTCAAAGGACCACATGTCCATGCTGGAAGCTCCACTGACAGCCCCCAGAGCATCTGGGCTGGGGATTTCATTAAACTATCAAAATATTACAGTAATAACTCTTCTCTGCCACCCTACCCCTCACCACCATCTCTTACCCAAAATGTGGGTACACTATGAAGTAAAAAACAGAGGGGTGTGGGAAACCTCGGTTTCTCATCCTGGTTCCGACTCTGGTATCGGCAGTCCCGGCTTTAATGTGAGCCACATTTTAATGCTTATCAAAAAGGATAGGACACAGGCCTGGATGGAACCTTCATCCACAACCATCTGTATGAGCCACAGGTCCACAGTCCTAACCAATTCTGTTTGACACTAACGTTACTCCACATGAGCAGAGTTCAGTGAGTGCTGATATGGGATGTGACAGGGTAAATCAGAATTAGATTAAAAACAAAAGTTTAGGGACTGATGCTACATTGCAGAGCAAATGGGACTTGAAGGCCAAATTTCCCCTAACTGCCTTGGAGTCCTTTTCCCTATTAGAGCGTTTGCCTACCATCCCCCTGCTGGCCAGTCACACAGGAGCGTGAACTACACACAGGCCTTGGGATAGTCTTCTCTAAATACAATACCTATAGACTTAATATATAGCAATTAACTTGTGGTCAGGAGTCTGCAGGCAGCAGGCTGCCCTGAGCAGATAGCAGGGGAGGAGGGCCGGGGTCTGGGACAGGCACAAAAGACAGGTCCAGTGACAATGCCTGCTGTCAGCAGCTGAATTATTTTTATACAGGAATTTTTATCTCTATTGTACAAACAAGTACGCGTCTGTGCTGACTTGTTAAGCAATCCACTTGTATGTAGAATAAGGTTTTTTTTTTCCTGCTTGCTACCAGTCATACAGCTCCAAGATCAGAAGAAATACATGGGCTTTGAAGCTACTCAAATGTTTTAGTTAAAAGGACAGCAGTTGTTTTCAAAGATCCAAGAGTATCTTTATCAGAATTAAATTTTTCCTTATTGATTTTTTCCCCTTAACATAACAAAAACATAACATGAGAAGGTTACGATTTATTATTAAAATTTTAAGCCTTGAAATCATTCTTCAGTAGTCAGCGCTCACCTTTAAATGCAAAAAGAATAATTAAAAAAAAAAATCTTAAGGTAGGATGAAGTAGGAGAAACTCCTGAGACTTAAATTTTAACATTGGTTAATGCATTGTTTTAACTGTAAGCTCAGAGGATTTTTGGCTGGGGTTAAAATAGTAAAACGGTTCCTTGTGGCTGGCCCCGTAAATGTAAGCAGGTCATGAAATCATGAAGCTATACCTGGAGACGGGGTGGAGGAAGGCTATATTCTTTTGTCCAGTGACATGTCCTGCCTTTGGAACATGAAAGGCCAGATTCAGCAAGTCAAGCATTGTGCTCCCACTAGGTAAGAATCTTATTTCCTAAAAATTAACAGATGTGATTTTTCCCTTCCGCATCTTGACTGCGTCATTGCACATCAAGAAATGAACAACCAATGAGTGTAAACTTCAGGGCCTGTGCTTAGGGAAGGCTTCTTTCTGTGTGCTTTAGAAAGTTCAAAAAGAAAAATGAAAGGGGGGGGGCAGCAGACCTGTGTTTGCTCTGGGAGCACCTCTTCGGTTTCCCAGACAGTCCGTTATTGATTTTAATGGGAGTTTTTAATCGGTGGATTTGCCTCTATCTAAAAGCAAGATCCAATTGTGGGTGTAATTGTTCTTCACCAATGTTAACAACAGTGAGGACACAAACAGAAACTCATTGTGAATGGCCAAGGTCCCCAGGTGTCCCCTTCGTCAACATACCTGCTCCAGGGCCCCACAGGGACCTGCCTGGCGGAGACCGACTGGGTTCTGAGCAACATGCTGCCAACCCTGTCCAGACAAGGGTGTGCGGGTACCTCTCTCACCTCTTTTTCACAAGTTTCCCCCGATCATCTCACCTCCAGGTGAGTATAATTTGTTGTTTAGCACTCTAAGAACTTGGTATTTTATCTGTCTAGGTAGATCAAAAAGTGGGGACGGAGGGAGGGAGAAGCCATGGCAGAGGCAGCCTGCCTCTGGCGCAGTCAGCTGCACACAGCACACTGGCAGAGAGGAGCAAGCTGCCCAAGTCACCGTTCAGCAGTGTTGCGTCAGACCTGCTGGGTCTCTAGGGCGACTCAGAGATGAGACACCTCAGGTCCCTGTCGGCAAACTTCTACTTCGCCAGTTCTGGCAGCTTATTTTTCCAAGTGTTTTGTTTCAGGAAGTGTGTGTGTGTGTGTGTGTGTGTGTGTGTGTGTTTAGATGTTTGGTGGATTTACCACAACTGGTTCTGACAGCTGTTGATTCTGTTAAATGAACACATTATAAAAATTCTCTATAAAACCTCAAGCAACAGCAGACTCAAAAATATAATGGAAAAATATTTTAATGAAGCTCCAATTGAGAGGGTTTAAAAAAAAAAGAGGTATAAATAAAGGTATAGAAGTCCCTAAATCTGCAGTGTGTGTGTGTGTGTGTGTGTGTGTGTGTATTTAATGGGGGGAAAAGGGAAAAGGGTGTTGCAATCACCACAAATATTTACACTGTAATCCCTTTGTTCAAATCACATACTTTTAACAGAAAAAGCTGGAACTGTGGCTATTTAAAATTTTAAATATTCAAACGCCTGTAATTAACCATATGAAACAAATTATGTTGCATTTCTCCATACCAGCACATGCAAAAAAAAAAAAAGAAAAAAAAAGCACTAACTAGTGGTGGACCGGGGGGTGGCCGAGTTGGGGAGACAACTCTGAGGAGTGGATGATGTTTCCATTTTGCTATAGATCAAAGGAGAACAAGATGGGAGCCGCGGTGTTGCGAGCATTCTCCCACTGCTGTCTCTCACACTGGGCTATCTAAGTTTATACAATCCCCAGACTGGCTGCGTGTTAAGCTTGCTGTGTACAGCTTTATTATGGTGCAGTGGTGGGAGAAACATTAATATTCCGACTCCACATCTGACAGGGCATTTACATGCGCCCATCTGAGCGGCACCTGAGAGCCCCTCCAAGGTGCAGTAACTGTGGGCCTATTGTAAAGGCAAATGAAGCTCACCTATTCCCTGCTGGGATCAGAAGTGACCTCGCCACCCCCCATGCCTCAAATCCTTCCCTTGCCAACCTAACTCAATGCCATCGCAGAATGACGAATGAGCTCAGAAATAGACCCCAAGTTACTAACCCTGCTAAGAACAGCAAAATCCTTTGCTGAAATGTTTTAAAAATGCATAGGAGTGCAGCTGGCCAGTGAAACGCGGGCAGACAGATTCCAGTGAACCCAATATGGAATACGTTACATTCAAAAACTGATTAGAAATACAGTCTGATGTTTACTGGCTTCAAATTGCATTTGGCATCAAGCATACTGGCTTTAATAATGCTGGCATTTTAGTATTATTATTATTTTAAATTTGCCTTTGGTCTCAGAGAACACATGTGGAGAGCTAAGGAATTCTTATTCGTCAGGTTACATTTCCTGGAAATTAAGTTTGTGACAGAAAATGACTCCAGTAGCAATAATATGGTTCGTGCTCAAATTAATTAGGTCATTGTTGTAAAAAAAACTACATGGCAAATTACAAAGGTAAATTTCCAGATATTGGCCACACTCCATACCCTGGTAGTAAAAGGGAAAAGCAGTTCACCAGTGCTGATTTACCTGGGCCACGAAAGGAACAGAGGAGAGAGGTACAATGGTCAATTTTCTATTTGTATTACAAATAAAAATACTGGTCATTCTCCATTAAATTATATAGTCTGCACATATTTTATGAACTTTACTAATGTCCTCCAAATTAACACATAAAATAAAAGCCTGTTTGGTTTGAAATATTAAAATGGGCCCTACATTTAAAACTGTGTTTTATCTTTGAAGTAACAACAGTGCTGACATAACCATGACCCAAATGAAATCTGAACTAGCAGAAAGGTACTAAAGATCCTTGGTGATTAAACCCACGCTAAACTGTGGCAAGGTGCCAAACTGGGTCCCGCTTGGTGCTAAGTGCTTTTTACTGAGCGAAGCTAGTACTAGCGTTTGTAAAGCCAGACTGCTTTGTGTCATAAAGGATGCAAACAGACCAACCAAGGTAGGGCAGACGAACAGCCAGTGACGTCGTCGTCATCGTCGTCTGTGGCCCTTCCTTCTCCCTTCAACCTTGTATTTCCCCACACAGGAAAGCCAAACTCTTGTTATTCAGTGACAGCCATGCAGAACCACATTTGCCTCTTTTCCTTTATTAAATACCACCAGTGAGACATCATGAAAATCTAAAATCTGTATCCCATGTTTGTTATGGACCCCAATTTAGCTCTCTCATATTGGCCAAACACAGAAGCTACAGTGTGAAATTAATGACGTTCCAGGACTCTAAAATGTGCCATTAATATGCATCCAACTGGCCTCCTCTCTGGGCTGAAGGTGCCTGTCCTGACCCAGCCTGACGGTTCCACACCCAGTTGTGTTTTCCAGCCCATGGACAGCCCCACAATTACATGCCACACTCCCTGGGAGAAAGGTGTGCAAAACATATTTCAGATCCTTTAAACAGAAAGTGCACAACCTGCCCCACAACAAGGATGGGTTGATTTGAAAAATTGCAGCACTTGGGGGTTTTTTGTTTGTTTGTTTTAGTTTTCACAGAATAAACACAGAGACTGGGAGGGAAACTCTGTCCCCCTCTGCTCCGATTCTTCAAGTGAATACATATTTGTGTTTCCAATAAAAGGCCATTTTTACATTAACTGTCTGGAACAGCAGGAGACAGAAGAACGAGCAGTCTCCACATCACACACAGGATGCTCTCCATATCACGTGGACCTATTCTCAAAACTATTATTTCTGAAAGACGCCCAGGAAGACGCACGGTGCCTCTTTTCTGTGCCACCCAGAGGGTGACAGCAGAGGAACTTTGAGATCTTTGGGGTCTTCTACATTTTAGATTTTGTTTTTCTTTTTGGCTGTCCAAAGTAAATTTAGCAGCCATGCGGGCCACTGTGTTTAATTAAGCTTTCAGAAGTCCTGACAATGCCAACCATTGTGGGACACTTCTGTAGCTCAATCATGCAATCACTGTGACAGTTCTATTTACAATGTGTCTTAGAGTTTCTCTGACATTGTACTTTGACAAAACATCCAAGCTGCCAGTCCACAGCCTTTCCCTGTCGTATTTACAAATACAGCTTGTATACAGTGCTCCCAGTCCCACGAACATCGGTCTGTGGGGAGTGGCCTCACAAACGCGGCCTCCCTACGAACATGCTAGGTATGTTACAAAACAACATTCTCTGCTCTATGGATTCTGAAGGTAAATAAAACGTCTGCCAGCACATTTGTCTTTTGAATGGTGGTGTTTTCTGGTTTTTGCTGTCACACTGAAAATTGACTTCAGAGATCAGTATTTTTTTATTCGGAATCATACAAATAAAGAGAAATGAAAAATAAGTAGTCATAATAAGATACTGTCATTTATAGTCTCATTTACAATTAATATACAAACACATCCTCCAATTCAGTCTAGGCTAGAAAAGAATGAAAATGGGTACAAAGAGAAAACAGAAGTTAGTTCTGTAAGTTCTGAAAAGCATGAGTATGGCACTTGGTGTCCCTGTAAGTCACATGCTAATACATTGCTGTTAATATTTCCTACTCATCAGAGAATCTGCCTTGCATCTCATTAGCCAGATCAGTTGTTCTGTCAAGGCGGATGGTTCCAAACACTCCAGTGAAAACGCCTGTATTCTAGATGTTAGGGAAACGATGTTCCATCAAGAGCAGCAGGCTGCCCTGCATCTTAGCAGGCTTCTGTTTTCCCATTCTGTCTAAAAGCTAACTTTATGATAGGCTAATCCTAATTTAAAGATTCCCGTGTGCAATGAGCCAAAGCTTCAAGACTGACACTGGGAGGTAATGTTTGGGGCCTTTTCTGTGAGAGAAAAACAGTTTTATACTTGCTAATCTTCAATGAATAATTTATTCATCATAAAATAAAAGACTCAAAAAAAAAAAAAAACCACATATAGAAAGCTCCATCGGTCAAAGTCTGCTACTAACTGTTGATGGGTTTTTGACATGCCTAATGATGAACTGGACCACACAATGTAAGCTGTTAACAGCCAGTTAAATGAATATTGTTCCAATAGTCTCTGTGGATCATAATCATATAAGGCTCTGAATATCTAAACAAAATTGGAAAGGCAGCTTGGTCACTGTCTATGGATATATGTAACACATGTGCATGGTATATGAGAACACACATCCATCTAGTCATCAGGTAAAAACATCCTGGGGGGTGGGGAACAGCCAGCTTTGGGCGGCCTGAACATAGCCCCCAAGCTTGCTGTTTTACTGAAGCTCTTCAGAATTCTACTTTATGCTCCTGGTTCTAAAGTCCCCAAATTCTAGGCTTTCCTTAGGAAGATCTCATCCCTGCTTCCTGCCTGTAAAATGGCACAGAGGACACAGTGAACCCAAATAAATAACTTTTATCACTTTCATAAAGTCTTTCCTACCCAGCATGCTTAAATGACTGTCTTTCATGCAGTTGCCAAGCATGTTCTTGTAGACATCCATCAGTATATTTCTTCCCCAGTAGAGACCACTGCTTCTCTCCTTACAACAGTTCAAATGTCTACTGAATGGTTACTGTCGAGAAGAGCGGTAGACTTGGTACAGTGAACCCAGCTGGGAATACACAGTCATCTTTCCAGAACTTCGCTTCAGGGGCACCTGGGGTCCAGAGTATCACAATTTATATGCAATGGTAGAATGTTAATTTCACTATAGGAAGCCCTTAATTCATTACTGTGAAGTAGGAGAAGTCGAGGCTCTAGCTACTGACATCTTACTTTGAGATGTGACCATGCTATTTATGTTCAGCCAATGCCGGGGTAAGAACAGGTGACTGAGCATAATGAAAGGAATCAAGGTGTTGCAATTATTCCTGCATGGAAGGTTTACCTCACCTGGATTGCATGTGTCTACTCAAGGAGTATCTGAGATGCCTGAGATAGCTTTCCATTTCAGAGAAACAATGTACCATTAGCCCTAGAAAATATATTCCAAATTTGCACCTTTTTTCTTTTTCTTTTTTTCTTTTTGGCTTCTTTAGACTCTGCTATCACACTAGTTATGAAACATCACAGAATCATTATGACAACCAGCGAGTTAAGGACTCTCTCTTTTCCTGTACATCCACACAGAGTCACAGCTACAAAAGTAAAAAGCCCTCACTATTTATAAGGCTTTCCTCAGCCTTCAGATTCATCGTCTAAATACAGAGGCCCTGCTTTTCAAACTGGCTAACCTGAAACTGAAAAACCTATTTAGGCCTTCAGGAATAAGTGTGGTTTTAATTCCTGCCTGACAGACACTGTGTTTTGTCTTTTAAACGAGCAGCTCGATATGTAAATACGATGTTACATCACACAAGCCTTACTCCATATTTGGTGATTTAGCAAGGCTTTGGATCTCCAAAGACGACAAATCCCCTTCCGCCTGCACTTGCTTCATTAATCATGCCTTACACTTCTGTTCATTTTCCTTCCAGTCACAAGACAGCACATGGAAATGGTCATTGCCATATCCTACAAGGGGGTGGGGGAGATAAAAATCTTAACCTACATGTCTCAGAAGCGAAATGTGGTGGCTTCCAGAAAAACACTCACAAGCAGCTCTCCTGGCAGCAAATTCCTTACTTCACTAAAAGGAAAATACCTGAGTATCACTGCAGAAAGCATTTTTTAACAAGAGAGAGAGAGAAGGTAAAAAATGGCACACTTGATCTTAATGATCAAGTTCCAGACTGGGGTGGGGGCGTAGAGGGGGAGGGGGATGTGCCACTGAGTCCCCTCTGGATCACTGACCTATCATGGTTCCACTCTGTGGTCACCCATCTCAGAGACAAGTTCCGGCAAGCCCCGCACTGTCTACACTGTCTTTCCAAAACCGAGCGACGCTGCTTTTGCGGGGCGGGGGCAGTGCACAGAAGGGACCGTCCCCCAGATGTGGCAGGCTGTCACCACAGAACCTGCTTTGGCTTTGTCTGACGTGGAAAGCAAACTGTGCCTAGTGTTGCTGTTTACCACTAGAGCAGGGAATTCAAGTCCCTCTGTTAGCTTTAATTCCATTTCCCTGGAGCTGCTGAGAAACCGGCACACCTAGCTGGCTCCTTGGTGAAATGAACCGAAGGAGAGAGAGCCATTGGATATGTGCATGCGTTTTTTTTTTCTCCCCAAGAAAATTTTTACATTAGGCTGCAGAAGAAACAGTGGAGTCTGCACTGGACATTTGTAAGGGTGACATGTGGTTGTGTAAACCACAAACAAAATCAAGATACATCTGTCAAAACCACATCAGAGACAAGAGAGAGCACTGAGAAGCATTTATCACTGAGCTGAGGAGGCAGGCTGCAGGGAGCAACCGATCCTGTCAAACCAACCTTTTGAAATTTCCAACATGCCCTTAAACTTTTCGAGTAAGCATGTCTGTGCGCTTCAGCAACTGCCCTCTCTACTCTGGCCTGGCCAGTCGAAAATGGCATCTTAAAGTCAAGGTCACCATGTCATCCCACCACGGGGCTGTGTTTAATTACAGCCCCGGACAGTCTGACAGCCAGTATGGATCCAAGGCTAGCCCTGGAACTCAGTTAACTCTTTCCAGCCCTCAGACGAGTCTTTGGCTCAACTGGAAATGCCTGTGTGGCTACCCTGCCTCTTAGATGCATCCCCAAGGCCAGAAGTGGACACTGTAAACTAGGTATGGGTAGAAAGGGTCAACACTTTCAAAAGAGATGGCAAGCAAGGGGAAGAAGAGAGATTTGGTACTGTCAGAGGCAGGCAGAGGGTGTCAAGTGTGTGCAACTTTCCCACCTACATCTGACTCAGTGAGGTGGGAAAATAAATTTATTTTCAGCATTCTGGACGGAAGCAAGAGGAATGATGGTTTTAACATTACAAGACTGTCATGGACAGTCACATGGAGAGACACAGACAGCACCCGCCACGCCTCCTGCTTGACTACAGCACCTCTGCAAACGGAAAGAAAGCATGCAAACAGCTGCAGTGCTTCTCATTTACCTGCTATGTGTTCCTGTTTGGGGCAAATTCCTCTAGATGACGTTGATAAACAATCGTCATCCTCTGGCGTGACCTGGATGCCAACCTCCACAGGATTGGATGCCTTTTTCATCTCGACTGGTGAAGGGGAAGGTGGCTTATCCACAGCTTTCTCTAAGCACAGGCTGCCACTGCATTGTTTCCGTTTGTGCTCGATAAAAATAAGAATGTCCCCCAATGGGAAGTTCATCTGGCACTGCCCGCAGGTGAGGAGGTCATGGTCCCCTTCTGGAGCTCCCAACGGGCCGTGGTCTGGTTCATCATCTGTAAGAATGGCTTCAAGAGGTTCGGCTGCAGTTGAAGAAACAAAAGCACAATTATTAGAGAACCAGTGTGCAGGGAAAAGGAGGGCACACTCTCAATCCCACCCCATCTCACCACAGTAAGACAAGTGTTTGTAACAATCTCAATTTAACACCCAAAAAAGTGTGATAGGCACCGTGTGATGTGGAGGGCATCAACAGTCAAGCAAACTGATCAGTGAGGATGGCCATCATGATCTAAAGGAAATCCCCCCCGACTTGCAAAATTCCAGAGAACACACACACACACACACACACACACACACACACACACACACACACTATAAATCTTTGGAAAAGAATGTGACTTAATAGTTAACACAAGAAATATAAAGAAAGCTTAAATAACAATTACGGGGAAAACATGAACTGAAACCAAATTTGCTTCCCCTCCACCAGTAAGTTGTCTGTTGTGTCCAAGATTAGCAGAGGTGAATAAGCAGCACAGCCTTTGTGTGTGAGTGTGCACACTAGCTGTACATACATGGCCTCACAGCACAGGCCGCTGCACCACACAGAACTGTGCCAACCACACCTCACACATCCAGTAAGGAAGTGACTGCATCCACCTAACTAGCCATCACCACACAGTGACTCTCACACTGCCAAATCTTCGGTCCTCGTCCTCAGCTACTCCACGAAATCAAAGGAATATCACAGTCACTGGCACGTCTCAAAGTCACTAAATGGGATGCTTTTGAGTACTTAAGAAAACAAGCCAATTAGTTGGGCTTTTTTTTTTTTTTTCATTCTGAAGAAAAGAATGTCTAAAATATTCTAAACATGTTGGTACTTGGTGGCATCCATGACATAAAAATCAGAGTGGACTTCCAAGCGCTACACTTCAGAAGGCTGAGCATCCTTTCCTCAGAGTTGAGATGCTTCACCTAATGTAGTCAAAGTTGACTAATTTTCTGAATGAGCTCCAAACGCTTCATTATGAGACATTTCTGCACACACAATCACCAGCGAGTGTTATAACAAGGTAGACATGTCTTTTTTTCCTGTCTGCCTTTTTTTTAAACTTTGCACTCCAGCATCTATTTGAGCAGCTTCTATCATTTTTTTTCAAACCTTGCAAGTGGAGAAAGGGGAGCTGAGAAATCTTGTTTACACCATCTTAAAATACTAAAATTAAAAGAAAAAAATTCACAATATACAAAACATGTCCAGGATGCTGCCAGTTAATAAAAACTGAAGCAGAAAATGTACAAGTCTTAAACAGTTAATCAGTCTGACCTTCTTTAGCAAGCTGCCAATTTCACATTTAATGAACTTAAAGCCACAGAGAATCAAAAAATAGATTTTAATTTGAGTGTAGAATATTGGAACAGATTTTGATAAAGTGCAAAAATCCAGTGAACTCAGGTTAAATTTATTTCAACCCTACCCAGGCTGGATATTGAGGGGGAAGATCTGGAGTAACTCCCAGATGTGCTGGGTGAAATAATATTGAGAGAGTCCTGCCTAAGCCGCACCTGTGCTCAAGTAGGACATGTCATAATTCCTCGCCTTTGGTACGCCTCCTAATTTAACATAAGGTCACCACACGAATATGAAGGTTATCTCCCTACTAATGAAGACGGCAAAAGCAAGCTCTTCAGTGTTTCTCTGCCCAACATCCTGATCAAAAGACAAATACAGAATGCACAAGTGTGCTTTCCAGACCCAGGAGCAGACGGAGGGCTCCTGCATTGTGTCTTCACGTCATTTTTCTCCCACATTCGCTTTCATTTTGACCAAGTGAGGAGTGGGAAGTCGCGGTCCATGATCTCTGCTCTCTGAATTAAGTATTTTAAAGGAACACTGGCAATTGTGGCCCTTTGTGCTGTTGGTGTTTAGCTACAAGTTCTGGGCTTGAGAGACTAAAAGGCTCGGGGGAAAATTGTTCTATTAAAGGTAAAACATTTTTGCAAATCCTATCATCAGGATCCATTTGGAGTTTTGTTGTTGTTGTTCCCAGGGCCTGATGGATTTCAGAATCTAGGAACAGTATCAGGAGCAAAGGTGATATTCTCTTAAATATCAAATAGTTAAAGGTAATTCGGTACAAAGCAGACTTGGTTAAAGTCTTCTAAACGTAGTGACTGAACTGATTTACAGGCAAAACCAGGAAATGAAGTGGTAATTCACAGGTTGCTGATTACACCTCCACATCTCACCTAATTAATTTTATAGGAGGCAAAGTTCTTGAAAATAACAAGATGATCAAATGTACAGATATAAAACCTGTAACCTCAACATTTTCTATGCTCTTAACGTAAATTATTGCTAATTAACAAGAATTATATCCTAATGTATGAAATACATTTACCATCGGTTTCCCTGAAAAACATTTGGCTAGCAATATTCAGAGAAATATCAAAACGAGTTTTTATTATTGCTGCTGCACTATTTAAAAAAATCAGACCAAATGAGGCACAAAGAAAATATGAAAATACAATTCTCTTCCTGCAGCCTACTGATTTGCATTGACATCCTCTCTCCGTGGCAATCAACATTTCCTTTCTGGGCATCAGATAATTTCTCTGTATTTTAATGCAAATTCCTCGTTCCCTAAAAACATTCCTAACCTCAGCCATTTTACCCCCTCCCTTCAATTCAACTCCATCCTATTTCTCTCCTACAATACCACCCTTTCTAAGCTCGGGCCTAACTCGGTACAAAGCGGGAAGTCCTCGATTGAAGTGGAAGGGAGTGGACAAATGATCACAATAATTAGCCGCGAATTCTCTCTAGAAGGGAAGGAAGACAAAATGAAATGCTTCTGCTTTCAGCATGATAGACTGGATGGTCTCAGTGTCCCAGCGGGCACTGAGATATATTTATATATTTGTATTTATTTCTCTCCCCCCTACTCAACCCTGTCGCAAACATTAAAAGCCAGGGTCAAAATCCTTATAAGAAATGTTGGGAGAAGGCGAGGGAACCAGGGCTGGGGAAGGGGGAGGGGGAAATGTGAGCTGTGTCTTCAAGTTTGCTTTCCAAGTGCATTTTCTGAACACGATAAAGCAAACGGAGGCTGAAAAAACAGAGAGGCAAAGCAAAGAAACAAAAGCAGAGCCGAGGGCTACAGGCCGGGGGCCGGGGCCCTGCTGGAGTAGGCCGCTTAGAAAGTGAAGTTGGGCGCCGGGTCTCCCCGGCACAAAGCGAGCAGCCTCCTTCCTGGCTGCAGGCTCAGGCCGCGCGCACAGCGAACACGTGCAGCAGCGACCCGCAGTCCCAGCTTGGAGGCGGCGGGTGGCCCGGGGACTCGGCTGCTGCCTCGCCCATCCAGCCGGGCCACCGCCGAGCGCCGGTTCCCTGAACCCGCCACTCGGTGAAAAAGGAAGTACGGTTTGGAAAACTGAGCTGGATAACCTGATCAAGTCTTGGCTTCATCGCGCACACCGCGAGCGCGGATCCCGAAATTCATTCTGTGTGCACAGACTAACACTTTTACTTTGGAAGATCTGTGCAAATGTGTTTCGCCCGCAATTCCGGGCACCGTGTGCGCGCCAGGCGGCGACCGCGGTTATTCATTATTAATGACGCTGCTAGCCCGCATCATTATGATGATAACTATTACTATTGTTGTGATTTCGGGCTTCCAGGCGAGAGCTGCAGGAGGCGGGGAGGGGGAGCGTCGGGTTGCCAAGCCGTCCGGTAAGCTTGCGGTGGCCGCGGAGACCTGCGCTCTGCGCGGGGATGGGGGTGGAAAAAAGTGATCCCAGAGGCCAAGGGCAAACTTGCCATAGCCCCGCTTTCGGCCAGGCCTTTAAGCTGAAGAGCGCATTCCCCCTTCCTCGATATCAAAAATGCCTTCCCTGAAAGGACCTTAAAGTGCACCCGGCTCCGCGCAGAGAGCTGCCGGATCTCCTTGCACGTGGGGGTGTCGGCTGCTCGCCCCGGAGCTTCTCCACGGCCCTAGCCAAAAGCATTTTTTTTTAAGTCAAAATGAAGAACAAAGACCTAAGGGGTAATGGGGGGAGGAGAAAGGGAATTCTGCCTAACCGCTCGTTGCCCCCCACCCCCACTCTCCCAACGTTCGTCCCTCCCCCGCCGAGAAACGCCGGGCAGGGGGTGGGGGAGGCTCTGGTACAGGTTCAAGTTCGCGGAGCTTTTCTTGATCTTGTTCTGCCTCCTAGCGACCAAATGGCTCATTCAGTCCACGTAGCTGAAGACGGGGGGTGGGGGGTGGGGGTGCCCTAAGGACCCTGGAGGTTCCTGCCCTCTGAGCGCCCAGAAAATGAAAGAAGTGATCCCTGCACATACCCCTCCAACTGGCCTCCTGGTCCAGTGTCCCTCCCTGGGACAGCAGAGACTAACCCTCCCAGCCTGGAGAGTCCCACAAGGGACCCAAGTGGGAGGAGAGTACTGAGCAGCTCGGACTGTGCCTCCCCAGACTGTCCCCTGCGCCCCCATTGCATCCTTCCGAATGTCCCAATGTCCTGGCTTTCCCGAGTCCTGCGAACACTGCCCTTCCTTCCCGCCGGTACCTGGCCGGGCTGTAACTTCACACCGTCGCGCGCCGCGTCTGCTCTGTATCCGGCGCGGCCGGTGGGAGTGGGGGCGGGGGAGAGCGGCGAGGGAGAGATGCGCGGGGGTGGGGAGAGGGAGGGCCCCGCAACGTGCCAGGGCGGGGGAGCTTCCGAAGTGTGTGACAAGTTCCTGGGCCCAGAGGGGGGAAAAAATCAATTCCCAATGAGCACCCCCTCCCACAACAAATGCAGAAGAGAACATAGGGGGTCCTTCAAGCTTTCGTCAAAAATTAAGAGTCATGAATGAGAAGAGGGTTTGGTGGGGGTGGGGGGCGCTGCATGCCTTTCCTTACTGGACTCAAACTTTCCTAAGTGCCCACCACCGGCCTCTCCGAGCACACCTTCAGGTGGAGATAATCACTACCGCCACTAGCGCTCTTACGTAACTCACAGAAACCCCCGACCGAGGCAAGCCCAGAGCATAGGGCAAGACCCTAAAGGTGGGTCTCGCTGAGTCCGGGGACCCTGCACCCCCAAAATGCATACCCAACACACTTTTCCCTGCCCCGCCCCCCTCCTCAACCTAGCCAGGCAACTGCTTTGGTCCAAGAGGCTACTGGCCAGATTGGGAGGGGGGCAGGGAAAGCACGTGGTAACCTCCCCGCCGCCCAGAGTTAAGGACAAGAGGAATCTAAGAGTACCCCGGGTGTAGTGGGGGGGACCATCAGAACTCGCCTCTACAGTTGCTTTGCAAAATAAAAACGTTTTGCACAACCGAGTTTCATCCAGCAGCTTTCGCTGCCTGGGAGGTCGGAGGGAGAGCTGGGCATTGTGCTAGGGGCGGACCGGAGCGCAGGCCGGGCTGGCGGAGTCGCAGCGTGGCCTGCCGCGGTGCCTGGCGGGTGGGCGGCGAGCGCCGGGTGGGCGATCCCGACTCCAGACTGGGGCGCGGCGAGGTCGGGCGAGGCCCAGGCGCTGCGGCCGCCTGCTCCGGGGCTGCCGCGGCGCGCTCGGTCCTCTGTCTGTTTGTTGGCAGGAGGCTCCCGCACACGCGGTGCTTGTAAACATTCAGACACGAGATTTTTCCCAATCAAAATCCACTTCCACTTTTTTTGAAAATCTTCCAAAAAATAGTAAGAGGAGGGAGTTCCTCGCTCCCTCTCCATGCCGCCGGCGCTCTAAGTTTCCAACTTGATGGGGTTTTGGGGAAGGGGTGTCAGGGATATTTTTTTCTTCTCTTTTTTCCCTCTTTTTCTCTATTAAAGATTATGGAATTTCTCCAGGGGTGGGGGTGTGTGTACGAATCCCAGGAAAGCGGTGAAAAATACGACTGGCTGAACATTTGGTTTCTTGGGGGGACAAGAAATTGTACATTCTTTTGCGTTACTTATTTTTTTTTTTTTAATGCGTCTTCGCCTCGTCTCCTCCAGGGCTCAGCCAGGAGGGGCGAGCAACGGCAAACCGCCGGCGGCGGCGGCTCGTGCGCCCTCCCTCCCTCTACCGCGTGCCCCCGGCCGCCTCCTCACTCGGCCCTTGCTCCTGCCCTTCGGCGGCGGTGGCGGCGCAGGAGGGCAAGAGCGAGGAGCCCGCACAAAAGGCGGCGGGACAAACACCCACCTCCGGCCGGAACAAAAGACGGCAGCGCCGGGCGCGACTCCGGTCCTTCCCGGTCACCCGGCTCTCCCCGCCGCTGCAGCCCCTCTCTCCGGACCCAGCTGCCTGCGAAGCGCCGGGGAGCCCCCCTTCTACAGTCCCACTTTGGTACTATTGTGGGGGTGACTACTTTCTTTCCACTGCACACTTGACCGTGCATACACTGGTGTCCTAAGGCCAGTCTCACCGCTTTTCTCCCCAGGAATTGTTTTTTAGACTTGACGCCCTCCCTCCCCCCCTCCATTTTCCTATAGAGAAGTGGAAACAGCCCCCCTTCCTTCCAGCTCCCACCCCCAGGTTTGCATGTGAGTTGTTCGCATCCTTAGCATTGTTCATTATTTTTACAAAACTGGGGTAGAAATCATTGCATTCCTTTTTGAAAAAAGAAATAAAGCGGCGGAGAGGAGGAAAGAGGAGGAGTCAGTTTTTTATAAAATTAAAAGGTGCGTGCCGTCTCAAAAGTGCACACACGGTTCTCGTTCGAGAGGAGATGTGGGGCTTTTTCCCTTAATATCTTTTTACCCCGACTACAGAAGGTTTCTCACCTGAATTTTTTTTTAATACATGCACACACCCCTCTCTCAACCTCACTCTTGCTTAGCGTCCTGCGCGCCCTCGTGATTATTAATAATTATTATTACTATTATTGGGTTACTTACGCGAGAATTCCCGTTTGCTTAAGTGCTGGGGTTTGCCTTGCTTGCGGCGAGACATGGTGGGCTGCGGGGCGGGCGGCGGCGGCGGCGGCGGCGTGCGGACGACGGCTCGGTTCACATCGGGAGAGCCGGGTTAGAAAGAAGGAGACTCCAGAGAAAATATCTTCATCAGTGCCTTTTGACATCCAAAATAAATTAGAAATAATACAAAGATGGCGCAGGGAAGATGAATTGTGGGAGAGCCGTCATGGCTTTTTTTTTTTAAGCGAAAAAAAAAAAAAGAAAGAGAGAGAGAGAGAAGAGAGATAGAGGGAGAGAGAGAGAGATGAAAAAAATGGCAAAAGCCCCCCTGAGCTGCAAGTTCAAGTGCGGACGTGACGTCCCTGCGAACTTGAACGTCAGGAGTCTGGATGGACAGAGACACACAAAACATGGGCAGGGCGAGCAGGAGAGAAGGGGAGGAGGGAAGGGGAAGCTCACACCAATGGACACACATCAGGGGCTGGACATGAAAAAGAGACCAGGACAAGCCAATGGCCAGTGCGGGGCGGGGGAGGTGCGGGGCGGGGGGCTCCGCAGACGCCAGACGCGGCCCCTGGGGGAGGGGCGGGCGGAGGGGAGGGGGCTCTGGGGCGGCTGGCTCACCAGTGGCCGCAGCGAGCGCCGCGGCGGTGGCGTGGCCGGGAGAGAAGAAAGGGGCGGCGGGGTGGGAGGGAGGAGTGAGGGGGAGCAAGACTTGCGCCCTGCTCCACTCCCCCCTCCACACACACACTCACCGACTCTAAAATAAAAAAATTATTTGGGGGTGGGGGGCAAGAGTGCTCCAGGACGCTGCAGCCCAGAGCCGGGGAGGCGCGGGCAGAGGGAAACCAGGTAGAGTGGGTCCCGGACACCCTCCTCCATGCGCACACCCACTTCCCCTCCCCGCCAGCGGACGCCGAGGGCCGGAGTGCAAGCCCCGAGCCCGCAGCAGCGTTCGGGAAACTTTGCCCAAGGAAAGCTAGGAAAGAAAAAATCACCCGAAGTTGGGAGCTGAGCTTCCAAGTTAGAGCTAGGCAGCGGGTGAGGGGAGGCGGGAGGGAGCGCGCGCGAGAGCGAAATCCAGCCCAAGTTTGGAGGGTCGCCGGTCCGGAAGGCCAGCTCCGGGGCCTCAGGGAGCAGAAGCCGCCTGGAGAGAGGGGGTTGGGGCGAGGCGGGCGGCGCAGGCCTGGGCTCAAGGGCCGAGAGCGCGCCCCCAAGGCCAAGTCAGGGACTCGGGATCTGAGCGACCTAACTAGCGATCGAGTCTGAATGCTACCCCCAGAAGCCCTAAGTCCCCAGCTCCCAGGGGTCGCAGAAAGAGAGGCCGAGATACAAAGACCGAGAAGCCCGATTCCGGGTGCGTTCCAGTCCCCAGAGGGGAGCACCCGGGGCCGGGGCTCGAGGCACCCTGGCGTCCACCTCTGAGCAGTCGCCGGCCCGAGGACAAAGCACTGGTAGCCCCAAGATCCCCAGTCTCTGGGAACCTGCTCCCGGCGCTGCGGGAGGTCCTCCAGCCTGATTCCAAGGAGGGACACACCCCCTCCCACTCGGGGGCAAATGCAAAAGCACTGAGCAAAGGGAGAGAAAATGTTTCTTACTGACAGAACACAATTGTTCTTTAGCTGTTACTCGAAGAAAGAGAAAATGGGAAAAGGAATGAAACTGACTGGCAGGAGCAGCCGGGAGGCCACGGTGGTGAGGCCCTCGGGTCACGGCCGCGCTGCCCAGGCGCCAGCAGCCACCGCGCACACCCGGGAGCCCGAAGACCCCTCTATCCTCTCTGCAGCCCTTCCCTGGAAATTAGGAAAGACCTGTTGGAAATAAACCCCTGTCTCTTTAATGCACACACGCGCGCGCGCTGCCGCTGTCAAAAAGCGGGCTTCACTCTGGCGTGGGATACTTTCAGTTTTACGTAAAATGTACAGCAACAGCACCCCCTGCGATTGGAAAGTTTATTCAGAAACGTGCTGCAAAGTCCCCTGGCGTCTCCCGCCTCCCAGCCTCCCAGCCTGCCTGCACCACCCTGCAGCCGCCGCAGTCGCCGCCGCCGCCGCCGCAGCCAGGGAGACCGCTCTCCGAGTCCAAATCTAGCAGCGCCCGGGCGGGGGCGGGGGATGGACAGAGCCCCCGGGAGGCGCGGAGGGCGCAGGGTGGAGACCCGAGCTGCAGGTGGACATCTGTGAGTCTCTACAGAGCCAGGAGCCTTCCTCCCCTCTCCTCCAGCGGCTGCACCCAGCATCCCTCCTCCGAGAGGTGTCGTTTCCGTAAATTCACCCACCCGGCGGGGGATTGTATTGTTTTAAGGCAGGGCCCTGTGCTTGCACACGCTCGCCCACCTCCCAGCCTCACCGGCTTGTGGCTGTTTATTCCTGTGTCTTAGGAAAGTTTCAAACCCATTAGAAAATGGCTTGCCTGATTCGGCGAAGCTTCGGGCCCCTCTGAGGAAGAAACACAGGTTTTGATGCCCAACGTTAGGAAAGCTGCGGGCTAGACTGGGGGGGCTGGGGGGCGTGTTATTTCCCTCTATCTGGTTTTCCTTGGCGGGGGGATCTCACATTCTGTTTGAGGAGGAGGAGGAAGACTTTATTGCTGTAACTGCAGGACACCGTTTCCCCTTTTCACTGAGTTCTTCAGAGCTGGTCAGCACCTCTTCCTCGGCTTTTTTTTTTTTTTTTTCTTTTTCTTTTTCTTTTTTTCTTTTTTTTTTTTTTTCTTGTTAAATCAGCCTTAGAATCACGAAGTGAATGTCGCTGCAGGGGGTAGCAGGGGGAGGCAGGACACAGAGGTGGACCTCTGGAGGGTAGGTGAGATGAGAGGGGAAGATAAGTGGAGCCTGGAGGCCTCGGAAATAAACAAATAAATAAATAATAAATAAATGCCCCTGCAGGTAACAATAGTGAGCCAGGCTCGTTCAGGACCGGCTGGGCAGATTTGAATCTTGTTCTCATCCATAAAAGTCCATGCAGGAGGGAGATGGACAAACTGTGCTGTAGAAATATATACTGTATATGTGTGATTTATATATAATGGCGTGTATAAAGCTTTTCAGGGTTGGCTGTAGTGTAAAAAGTAATGACTTTATTACCTCTGAAAGGTTCTGTGGTTCACATTTAACAGTCTTCTGAATTACAATTCATTACACAATCGTGTGCTCTCTAAAACCGGCACCCTATCAGGGCCGCTATCTGTGGTTATTTCCAATAAATAACTGGCAGCATTTTATTGATTTTCTTTTTTTAAAAAAAAATCATAGGAAATTAAGCACTTAGTTACAAGTAGGTCTGCTATGTTATTGCACTTGTTTCAGATTCCAGGGGGTTCCTTCGGAAGCCACATCTTAAAACATACATTAAAAAGCCAGCTGCAGCTGCTTGCCCTGGGTGCCAGTGCAGAGGTAAGCGGCAACGTTTCCACGATTAACATATATTTAATTTCTCCATCATAAAATGCCCAGGGTGAAATGGGACCTGCCATCCGCTCCCGCCCCTCCCCCAACCAGATTTCACCCAGCCCAGAAAACCAGGGCTGTGCGTCGGCATTTGATCTGTCCTAGCCGGCCCCCCTCCGGGTCCCTCGTGCTCGGGGGTACCGGTGACGCCCCTCCCTCCTGGCTGCTGGATGTTCACTCCAGCGCCCGAAGGTGGGGGAGGGGAAGTTTGTATGAGTGTTTAAAGAAGTAGAAACGTGGCGTTCTAAGAGATTTGAAAATATTACATAAGTATTGATTAATAATGCAGGTGGTGTTGTGGAGCGGGGTGAAAGGTCACTTTAAATGTGCACACTTGGGTACACAATAAGTATATTTACCTTTCCAGAAGTGGCTTTTAGAGAGTAGTAAATTATGACAACGTTAGAATTATTTTCTAACCGTTCAGTTGACTTCGCTGGGGTTGTAGAATCCTTGCTGTTTGCATTGAGAGACTTCGGTGGGCTCTTTCCCAAACCTTTAGTGACGACAGTGCGTAAACTCCAGGCCAGCAGACGACCCTCCCCTTCCCTCCTCACCCCCTTTTATCTTGCCGGCGGAGGAGACTCCCCATACTTCCTGCAGTATATATTCTGCCTCTGATCTCCGTACTTAATAGCCAAGTCCTGGTTTATGCTTTATAATGTGTTGACAAGTTTTCTAACAGACTTTCTGAAATAATGCACATATATTCACGTCGGTTAGAAACCCACCGTATTTTTAGAGTCGAGTAGATCTATACCCTAATGCAGAGAGAGGGTGTAAATCATAGAGGGTTTCATAGTCCTTTCAGTAGTTTTCGGTATGAAGTATGAGCCGCGTGGCCTCCAGACGTAACCTTTTAGAAAAAAAGACAGTGCTTTTATTTTATGGTGTAAAGTGCTTTTAGCTTCAGGGCTCTGAACGTGAATGTGGTCAACAAACAGCTCCAAGAGGGAGGCTTAATCGAGCCCCAGCCCTCTTGTGAGCATCCCCTGACACCCGGACTCTCTGTGAGCTGGAAAACGAAGAGTTAAAAGGTCTGTCTCGATGGAAACTACAAGATTAAAATAAAATATTCACTGTCTGCCTTTAGGGTGAAACACTTTTATAGACAAAAATAAATAAATGAATAACTGAATGATTAAAAATGCAGTCCATCCCATCTTGCTTTTTACTTCATCCTTTTTCCTTTTTATTATTTTTGTTGCCTAATTGGCAGACCGGAAAACAGAGAATGGGTAGTCATCTTTCGGCTTGGACCCTACACTCAGCCCAGGTTTCAAATCTGGGACTGTGGAGGTGGGCTGCTTGCTGGAGTGCTCTTAGACAATGCAGTTGAAAGAGGCTGTGTTTGAGGAGAGGAGTGAGCTCCAGCCTTTGCCCCCTGCTGCCTCAATGACCTGAAGCCTGGACTGAGACTCCCAGGAGTAGACAGTATCTACCCCTTCCTCAAGGACTCAACTCTTCCCTGGAGGTGCGGATGGAAGGCACAGGTTCCCCCATCCTGAGAAAGCCATCAGTCTGACATCTTTCTCCAGTGGCTGTCTGGGTTTCTGAGGGGCTGACAGGTTGCTTCATACATCCGGATGCACCTCCCTCAAAGAAAGGAAAGGAAGGGCTGGGTCTGGCTCTGGACAAGGCTGCTGTGTGTTAAGTCAATCATGCATGAGAAAGGGGAGCAATAATCTCATTTAAGGGGCTCCTCTCAATAGACAAGTTCTGGTTAGAGCATTGCTGAGTTAAATTCTTAATTTAACATCCCATGTGTTTGCATAAAAGGCGCATAGGTTCAGCACTGACTCGTCAATGAATGTAGAGTACTAGTTATTCCTGATACGATACTCAGGACGCAGTAAATGCTCAATAAACAACAGTCCTTGAGTGAATGAACTAACTAACTACAAATCCTCTTACCACACCCATGAAACCAATTCATAACCACCCAGACTGTATTAATTTCCCCGGAAACAAATGAACAGTGAGAGTTCATTTAAGCCTTAAAGTGATTCCTATCAGGGACACTCAAAAGATCATCCCAAATATCTAACAGCTGAACAGTTAACAATACAATGTAACATGTGCGCTCCTCCAGCAACTTACTTTGTAACAATCTTTCGAATTGGCCAGTATCAAGAACCCAGGATCAAAGGATACATTTCCCCCTTAACATTGCTTTTTGGACAGATACCAATCTACTTCAGGGGAAAAATGCAATCAAAGAGATGTTGGACTTGATTCTCTCCCCTCTCCCCACGAATCCTGTACTGCTACAAGAAAATTATTGTTCAAAATACGTGTTTTTCACAACCAAACTTGAAAACAACTTTTGCCTCTTTGCTTCCTTTTTTCTTCTTTTCTTTTTGTAAACAAAAGGAAAAGCAACACACACACACACACACACACACACACACACACACATCTGGCCTGACATTTTGTACAGCAAGTTTCAGCCCAGTGTGATTTAAAACAATGTGAGTTAAAAACCTCTTAAAATTTGGGTTTATAATGGAAACGCTGACAGACTCTTAATTATAGCAGCCTCGCCAGACACTGCTATAATGAAATAGTTGTGCTTTCATTACTATGAGGCACTATAGTTAAGGGTCTGTCAGTGTTTCTATTATAAACCCCAAGTTTAAGAGGTTTATAACTTGGGCTGTTTAAATGGCACTGGGTGGAATTCAAGTTATCAGTCCAGATGTGAAGTTGTTTTATAAAAGGCAAAATAACTCAGCTGTGGAAGGTTTTGGATCTCTCTCTCTCTCTCTCTCTCTCTCTCTCTCTCTCTCCATTGCAAAAATGATTTTAGTAGTTTCAGATGGTCTTACTGCCAACTTCTAGCTATGACTTCACTGTCTGAAAGGGAATTTTATGGGCAGTTAGTCCTTTATTTGGACAAGAAGCCTTTGCTATTCTTGTAAGTTTTTATTATTTTATTGTCTTAGTGTATGTATATATGGGGATTGTACACATATATATGTGTGCGTGTGCCTATCCACTATCCATCCATCCACACACAGAAAAAAAAAGTCAAGACTATATGCCAAGTATGTTGCCACACCGTATATATGTGTATATATACATATAAGTGTGTGTATATATATACATATATATACATACATATATATATATATACACATACATACATACACATAGAGGTGCTGGGCAATGGTGGCGCACGCCTTTAATCTCAGCCCTTAGGAGGCAGAGGCAGGCAGATCTCTGAGTCAGCCTGGTCTACAGAGTGAGTTCCAGGACAGCCAGGGCTACACAGAGAAACCCTGTTTCGAAATATAAAAACAAAAAAGCAAAGCAAAACAAACAAGAAAAAACATAAAACAAAGGGCTGGAGAGACGGCTCACCAGTTAAGAACACTGGCTGCTCTTCCAGGGGGACCCAGGTTCAGTTCCTGGGACCCACAAGGCAGCTCATATCTGTCTATAACTCCAGTTCCAGGGAATCTGACACCCTCACATAGACAAACATGAAGGTAAAACACCAATGAACATAAAATAAAAAAATTATTAAAAAAGACAGACACATAGAAGTATAATTCTGTGTTAGAATTTGATGGGGGGAAGGTATGCATTTGCCAAAGAAGAATAAAGTGCCTCATACACTCATCTGCCAACTGTGCAGTAAAAATTAAAGAGTAGGTATTTCAAAATTTATTTTTATTTTTAACTGACACATAGTAATTGTACATGTTTATGGAATACAATGTGACAGATCAATACTTGTACGCAATTTGAAATGATCAGATAGGGGTAACTGGCATATCTGTAACCTCTAACATCTTTCTTTGTGTTTGAAACACTTGGAATTGTCTCTTCAGTTAATTACTGTCCACCATTTTTACCCCCTGTAGTTACCCCTCCCATCCGACTGAACCCGCATCTACTAACAACTCTGCACCCTTCTCGCGTCCCTCACACCTCCCCCAGCCTCTGCAAGCACTAGCCTCACCTCTGCTTCTCCCGCCACCATCTTAGTGTCTGCATGTGAGTGAGGCTGTGCACCATTGACCTTCCACTGCCCGGCTTACTTTGCTTAACCAAGAGTCCTCTGGCTCCATGTTGTACAAATGCCAGTTTTATTCTTTTTGTTTGTTTGTTTGTTTGTTTGTTTTGTTTTTTTCGAGACAGGGTTTCTCTACGTAGCTTTGCGCCTTTCCTGGAACTCACTTGGTAGCCCAGGCTGGCCTCGAACTCACAGAGATCCACCTGCCTCTGCCTCCGGAGTGCTGGGATTAAAGGCGTGCGGCGCCGCCGCCGCCGCCGCCGCCGCCGCCGCCACCGCCGCCGCCGCCACCACCCGGCTAATCCAGTTTTATTCTCTTATGGTTAATTATGTTCCTCTGTGTCTGTACATGGCACTTTCCATGTCTTAGCTATCATACACAATCTACATTAAACATACAAGTGCAAATGTAAAGAAGAATTATTACCATTTATTTCAGAAACTTTGGGGTCTTCCTGGTATCAACTGGTCTGTTCAGAAAGCAAGAGCTAGAGGAGCCAGAGGCAGACATAGTGGTCCACGCCGAGAATCCCAGTTATTTGTTAGAATAAGGCAGGAAGATCACAACATATAAGCCTACTTGGAGACTTAGCAAGACTTAGTCTCAAAATAGAATTTTTAAGTGGCTGGGAATACACCTCAGTAGTAGACTTGCTTACTATGTGTGAGGCCTTTGTGTGGGGTTGAATCTCCAGTTCTGCAGGAAAGAGGGGGAGCACCATTTGTGAAATCAACTCTGAATTCTATGCTTGGCTTTGTCAACAGATTCATGAAGGATTTGCCTTGGATTAACTGATGGACCAGAATGAAGTCTGTATTATTAACCCAGTATATCGCCGCTATCATATGTAACTAATGTTTGTTAACGATGCTGTGGCTAAAGATGATTCTGCCCAAGAAGATGATGGTGGTTATAATACTAATGCAGTGATGGTGATGATGGCCATGGTGACAGAGATAGATGGAAATAGAGATAGAAATAGATGGTGGTGGTGAGGACAAGGGCCATGGTGGAGGTGGTGGTGGTGCTGATGGTGGCAGTGGTGGAGATAATAGGTAATAATGGTGGTGGTGGTGGTGGAGATGGGAGCAGTGATGTAAGGTGATGGTGGTAGAACTGGTGATGGGTGATGGAGACGGTGGTGGTGGTGGTGGTGGTGGTGATAGATGCAGGTGGTACTGGTGGAAAGTGGTAATTATAGTGTCTCTATATTTTCTACATGCATCAGTAGGTAGTAGAAACTGGATAAAAAGCAGAGTAAGACGTTCAAATGCTTGCATCTCCAGTTGTGGTGGCTTTGGCAAAGTCATGCCGTAAAAACCAGGTAGAAGATTAGATTAAGGTAAATTTTCAGATGCGTTCAGCTCTGAGCCAGCACCAAGATGTAGCCCTGGTTGGGTCCTTCTGTTAATCCATTAGGTCACTGACTTCTCACAGAAAGGCCCCTAAATTAGGTAGCAACCGCACCTGCCTGTGGAAGCTTTTCACTTCCCCAAGGGCAGTTCCTTTTCTCTACTTTCTCTGCTGTGAACAGACTGGCAAATCAGGCCAGCAAGTACCGTATAGCTTCAGTTAATCTCACTTCACACTAGTGTGGGCTGCTCTCCTCAGGAATTAGCTGGGTGACAGAAGAGAAGGGGCCTTCCACACACATCACCAGGCTGAAGTCCCTCCTCGCCTGTGCCTTTGTTCTGTTTGTTTGTGGCTGGTGGGTTGTCTTTTGAGATAGGGTTTCACATTTCACTTTCACTGTCTGGAACTCACTATGTAGACCAGGCTGGCCTTGAACTCACAGAAACCAGCCTGCCAGCGTGCACTACCATACCGGGCCTCTGCCAGTTTCTTATAAACTCCAGTAATGCCTAGCCCACAGCCATGGAAAATACATGGCAATCACTCGCACAGGGCATTGACTAGCTGGGGCCATGCTAAAATATCTCTCTCTCTCTCTCTCTCTCTCTCTCTCTCTCTCTCTCTCTCTCTCTTTTCCTTTTTCCTGCTAAATTCAGCAAAGGGAATTTTTCTGGTAGAAAATGTCTGTCCTCTTCTTGCTGTCCTTTGACAGCTTGGTAAAGAATAAACAAAACTCCCTGTTCTCCAATTCCTGGTTGTATAACAACCTGCCTGTTTTCTCTCCCTCTTTAAAAAAAAAAAAAAAGGTCTCTGCAGAAGGCCAGTTATCTAAACCCCTAGGTTTCCACAAAATTAAGAGTCTGCTCCTAAGACTTGTGTTGTTTTCCCAATGGAGGAGCACGCTGAGCAAACAGGAGACATAGTCTCTGCCTAGGGTGGCTTTCGTTGCTAAAGTACCTAAGACACACGAACATGCCATGTAAGATTCACTGTCGCACGTGCCGAAGTCATACTAATGAACAGCATCATCAGCACTGCTTTGGGTGGCCGGAGCTTCAGGCCACAGTCTCAAACGGTTCTAAACCTCCATCAGGAATCTATGTGAAGCAAGACAGCTCTGGTCACTTGTGATACCAGATGTTTTCTTTTTGTAGAGATAGCTCGGCTTTCTAGAAATGAGAGTATAATGTAAATATTGGCATTTGGGCATAGAGAGCTGTGTTTATCTATTGTTTCCACAACTTTTATGATGTCATCAAACAGCTAGTCAGTTGCGGGGAGAGTGGTTGATTGGTTTTTGTTTTTGAGACAGGGTCTCATGTGATCCAGGCCAGCCTGAAACTTACTATACTATCTGAGGACAGCCCTGGTCCTCCTGCCTCCACCGCTCAGATGATAAGCTAATAGCCCTGTGCCACCACATCAGCCAGCAGCTTTTGAGAAGTGAGCTTTCTGTACTCGGGTTTGTTTTGCAGGCAGTGTTGAAGACTGTCCCCGGCACACATTTGTGAAGCTATCATTCTGAAGTTATCCTGCTTCCACCCTTAACAAGGAATAGGCATTTAACACATCTTGAAAAAAGAAATGAATTCTAAAAGCATATGTTTGTTTGTTACTGGAAGTGAGACGGTGCAATACAGAGCAGAAGGTTGCATTAACTTTTTAAATAGTTTGGAAGGACGGGTCTTTTGAACTGCTTTCCAGATCACAAACCATAAACTGTGTGCATTTGTACCTAGTGGAAACAGCCAAGTGTCTCTGCATATTCACAGAATTACTTCTGTCATAAAAGCCACTGCAAATTCTGAGTTGACTGTGCTTATGGAAGTCTGGCCTTTCTGCCCCCTACACCTCCCAGCACAGAGTAGGACATCAGGAAAATGTCTGGCATAAAAATAGAACTTACAAAATGGTTTACTTAGATTCCCAGGAGGTTTAAAACACCCTACTGCAGATAAAATATCCTTTTCATTGTTCTTTAGTCTTGGATTTTGAAATTAAATAAACTATTAAAACAGCCGAATGCTGAGTGAGACTCGGGCTGGCCCTGATGTTCTAGGACTACCTTCTTGGATGTACCAAGGCTACACCACCTGGTTCTCAGCCAAGGAAGAGACTGGGTCTCTTTGGTAAAGCTCACAGCCTTATATTAGCAACCTTGTCCTCCCCATCCTGAGATGGGATTAGGGGGTGGGAGGTGGGGATGGGGACTGGCTTAGATCATATGGAAATATCAGTATGTGCTATTCAAAGGTGACAGATAAATAATCATAATCTTCTAAAATCTTGAATTTTGAACTCAGAGCTTCATTATAAGTGGGATAAAACATGACCATAGTAGACTTCCAGAATTAAGCCAGCTTCTGATTGCAAATGTATTTTTTTTTTTTTTTTGCAGAGGGGATGCATGTACATTGATTATTTTAATAGTAAGTGTGTAAAGGAGTTTGGCTCAAGATTGTAGGTCTTTTGCATATATGTTGATTTAAGGATTCTGAAAAGTTAAAAAGATACTAGTTTAAAAACATTTATTTTATAAGTCAGCGCTCCTAAAGCAAAACTCTATCAAGACGAGAAGAACTTCAAACCATAAAGGAACAACTGTTGAAAACAGTCATGTCTTTGGCTTCAGCACTGTCTTCCACTCCAGGGTACCTTCTCATATGGTCACCGATCTGCACACACGAGAGTGTCAGTCGCTTCAAATCAGCGTGACACAGAGAGACTGAAGTGCCACGTCCAGACTTGTGTGTTCAGCTATTTTCTCCTCAGTAGGACTGACATGATATCTGGTTCGTAGAAACATCCAAAATTAATACATTTATGACAATGCTTAAAAAGCTGTGACTCACTATTTCCAATTTTTAAATATTCTAGAAGGAAGAAAATACTCACTAGAAGAGTTTGAAGGGGGCAAAAGAGGCCATGACTTCACTTGATACCTTTTTTAATTTTTTGAGAGTGACAACTTAAAAGCTATATATTAATTCTGATTTTTTTCATAGCCAACAGCCAAACGTGTGGGGAAAGTTGCACTGTAAGCGTAAGATGATGGCAATGGTTATTTTAATGAGAATTTTCCCAGCCAGAATAGCAGACAGCTACCTCACCTCATGGTACATGGAAAGGTAGCGTCCAAGCACATGCACTGGGGTGACTAATGTGTGGTAAGAGGTCTCTTCTGCCGGCAGTTCAGGCATTCATGTCACCGTGTATTATTGATAGTGCATATTATTTTTACTACATGGTATCTTTATTACATAAACTCTAATTGCAGGAAAAGTCATTTTGCCCTTTCAGTTCTGATAGGTGTTCCCACAGAACAGAGGAGAGACAGAAAGCTTTGGCTTATGGAACTGGACAACACTGAGGATGTTTGCTGATTCCGGCCCTAGGAGCAAGGGTCTCAGCCTTTAAAGAAATCAAGCACACTAGACCCCGGATAAAGTAAGGATGAGAATCTGACGAAGATTCACAGAAACAAGGTGCCTCAGAATTAAAGCTCCAGCCCCCATGTCCCCGGAATAGCACGTGTGCGGGCATTACCCACTAAAAAGCCATATGAACTCAAGTCCCTGACGCAGCAGCACATTACCTACGTCCTGCTCCTGAGCTGCAGGAGAAAAAAAACAAAAGATTTTTCTGAGTGTGATTTTAATTATGATGCCACTTTGCTGGGACGCCCCTCAAGACAGCAAACAGAATAACAAGACTCTGGTTGAGATCTAAGAGGCCTGAGAGTCCAGGCCACGATGCACAGTTTCCACAAAGAAGGTCAAAGGGGCTGAAAGAAAAGGTGTATCAAAGGCATCCTTGGAACTCAGAGCCAATAAAAATGAAACTATTCTCTTCTGAGACCTAATTAACTTTTATATCCAAAGGTACACTGCACATTTGTTCATTGCTTATGAGGAGGACTGAAAAATATATGTGCCATGGCTTTTAAATGATCTATGGAGTGGCTTCCCCTGCCTGTAAGAATTCCTCTGTTCTTTACAGGCATTCAGTGGATAAGCTGATGCTAATTTTTTTCCAAAACATTAAGTATTTTCTTATATACATTTTCAGAGAATCAGACTCAGTCTCCATAACTTCCAGAAAATTCCTTTCAAAATCCTAAAACAAAACCAAACAAAAAATGTTCAGGGAACGACTTTCAGGCTACAGGCTTTGGAAAGGATTGGTCTCCTATTAGAATCACTGTTTCTATATGATCCTTTTTCATGTTTTAAAGGAGGATATATATTTTTCTGTTACCTTTCCTGACTGTAAAGCAATCACAGGAGCCTGCAGGAGGCATCATAAATATGCAAATTTCTACAAGATGACTGTTTCCAGTGGCTGTGCCTCCAAGTAGAGAAGGAGGCAGAGCTGAGCTGCCTCCGTCCAAGTAATCCGCATGTTGGTGGTGCCCCCTGCTGCAATCCCAGGTTGTCCAAGACCGGGAAAATACAGTCCTGCAGTGGTTAGACCTGGTTAACATGTGAAATAAATGCCCACTGGCCCCTGGTCCGGGAGCAGCCATGCCCAAGTCCAGAGTCTCCCTACTGGTCATAATCCCAGCTTAATCATTTTCCCAGTGTCAATTTGGGAATTTCATTTTTATCTCAAAATCTTTTAATGTACAGGTTACATAGAGATGGATTTTCTCAAAAGCAAAGAAAAAAAAAAGAAATGTTAGCTCCAAGACAGCATTTTCAAAGAATGAAATGTGTGAGGAATCTTCTCCCAGTTACCGAAGGATAGTGAATTGTGACTTAGAAGAACAGGAGGCAGATGACTAGGGCATTGGGGCAGAAGGAAAAGTTAGTGTTAACAGCATGTAAAGCCATTACACAGTTTCAAATGGCTTTATTTATTAAAGGAAAATTTTGTGGGCCATTAGCTCAGAGTGTGGACTGGACATTTTAAGATTCAAAATAAAATGAAATGAAATAAATACACAAAACAAGCAAGTTATCGACACAGGAAAACTGGTGACTCTAGTCTCTCTCTACAGATTTTCATATTAAGATGGGGATTGCCAGAGCAGAATAACACGGTACAGTTCAGACCTGTGACGGTCTATTGAATACATAATATGCATTTTTAAATTGCCTGAGTATATATTCACATGACAGAATCTAATGGGTTTAGGAGGAGTCCTTGCTCTTGATCAAATCATAAAAACTGTTATAAACTTGTCTATCATATTAAATCACATACATTTCTATCAAAATTGTTTTTTGTCTTCCTGTTTAAATACTAGAGTTGGAACAGATAAAAGGAAATTAAACCTGCACACAAAAACAATCCAGTTCAGTGCGCACTGGGGAATCTGGATTACAGCCATCAAAGCAAGCCTGGACTTCAGACACCTAACTTTGCCTGTGGACTCTCCTCGGCCTTCCTCCAACATCCCAACCCTCCCAATTTGGTTATTTTTACTATCTGTTTCAGAACTGTAAGCATTCTCCTAGCATAAACACTTCTCAGGGGCAATGTGCTGGAGTCTGAATTTCAACTGAGCTCTGCATCTCGTTTCCATATCCAGATCTTCACAGTCAGAGCAAGGCAGAGGACTGAGGAAATTACCCCATCATTTCAGCAATGAGCCTGCCTTTATCGGCATCACCCAGAAATTTGGTAGCCTGTCTGTGGAGCTCTGGACCTCAGAGACATGGAGAAAGAAAGGGGAAGGAGTTGCTGACCACTACCAGACAGAATTAATTAGAAATAGCTCTGAGTATTAAAGGATCTATCTTTTCCTACTCAAAATCCAAACAAGCCCCCGTGACTGTATGTGATGAAGGGCTTTGCAACCCACCTGCTCTGGGCCTTTTTGCTACAGAAAGTGAACTGTTAGGGAAGGACAGTGCTCAAACAGCAGTCGGGGACGGAAGTCCTCTTACAGAACCCCAGCATGTGTGTTCTGTCACGCACCTTCTAGACCCTCACTACAACCATTCAATCTATTGAATCACGAGACTGTTTGATCTTATCTGCATTTGTGAGCTGACTGACAACCTGCTTGGGCTGCATATTAAATCGTCTATAGTAGCTGTATCAAGCTGAGATGATCTGTTAATTCTAAATTTATTAACCCTTGGAGTGCAATCATCATGTTTAATCTAGTGTAGCCCACATTTATGCTACAAGACTAAATCCTTCTTTAAGATATGGTGTTGTTGTGGGTTAGAAACAGCTAACATGGGTTTCCTAATGATAATCAGGGGAGAGTGACTGAAAACACTCGTGTGGTTACTGGGGCAGGTTGGCCCCAGCATCTACCCAAAATGAGCTTCGTCTGAAAGAAGAAAGTTCTCTCCAGAAGCAACTGTCTCTAAAAAAGAATGCAAGAGGGAAGGAGGAACGGAGAGAGCTTCTGACAGACAGACAGACAGACAGACAGACAGACAGAAAGGCTGAGTGCCCTGGCCATGTCACCTACAGTGTGACAGATGCAGAATGTATCTCCAAAGGTACACACCCAGCCAAAACCACCAACAAAATTCCTGATTGGAGTAACTTCAGGATCTGTGAGGGTCACCTATTCTGGATTGAAAGATTTTTCACCCCTTCCCCCCAAAGAATTCTGAGCAATTCAAACTACAAGCAGCTCTGCAAAAGAAAAGAAAAGAAAAAAGGTCATTTAATATGTTAATCTGGTGTTCATATATATATATATATATATGTGTACACATGTATGTCTTCAAGATAAATAGACATCTTCAACCTGCCCATTATTGATGTTATCAACATATTCATAGCTTTTCTCTCATACACAAACTGCTGGGCGTGCTCTCTTTTTTGGTAACCACGTGCCTGATATCTCTCTAATGTAGCCTAATAACAATTTTAGCATTCAGATGAAGCGATTTCATTCTGTGACTGCCTTTTCTATTAGATTTGATTTTGAGAAGCCCCAGTGGGTGCCTTCGAGGCAGAGATCTATCTGCGAGGCTGCTACCGACTCAATAGCAGCCTGGGCTAACCTTGACCTTTCCCGAGACCCTGCTCCATCTGGTGCCAGCCTGCTTTCCACCACCTCCCCTCCCCTTCTTGCTTCATAGTCAACATTGATCAAGGCAGAACTGAGCGCTCAGGCTCCTGGAAGGGCTGGGCGGACTCGGGAGGACAGTACATTTCAGTATATGGAAATGATCAAGCCTCTTATGCAATCATAAATCTACATAGGAGTCTTGTGATTTGATATTTCATTCACCTCCAAAGATTTTTTTTCTCCCTCCCAACAGGGATTTATAAGCTCACTGAGAAGGGCTCCCGGACAACGGCTTTCCCCAACACCTGGAAATTATCAAGCTTGCTGCTTGCTGAATGACGCTAACGGTTCCAGCGCTGGAAATTCATTTTTAACAACTCACTGGCTTTTATCTAGGATGTGTGTGTGTGTGTGTGTGTGTGTGTGTGTGTGTGTGTGTGTGTGTGGTGAGCACGCACACATACGTACACGTGCCTTTCTTTAAGAAACTACCAAAGCAACACATAATATCAAAGACACCAAAATCAAATCAGACTTAAATATCTCCACCTCCACACCCATCCCCATTTTGTGTTTGGAGACAGATCAGGTTTTCTATGTCTGTATTCTGTCCCCATTCTAAATCATTAAGAAGGGAGAGATAAAGAGAAGAGGCAAGGAGGGGGCACCAGAGAGAGAGATGGTAACCTTGGAGGGACGCTTGCATCCCACCTCTCCCCGCCTGGGCTGATCCCCCTCTTCCCCACAGACACACAATGTGTCGTTCTCCATCCACACCGCCCACTGGAGCACACAGCCGCCTCCTGCGCCTCACACTCTGTCTTTCCTCCTCTTCTCTGCACCGGGGGCTGGGTGGTAAGAGGCTGACTGAGGGGAGTCACGTGGGCAGCCCGTGGGCAGCAGCGGCAGCAGCTCAAGAGAAATTGACTGACTGGCCGCTTGGGCGCATTTCAATATATGGAAATGACCAGAGGCTTCTGCGATAAATCAGCACTCAACACTTTGTCATTTGTCTAGTTCTGCTTCATTTTCCTGTTTCCCCTTCTCCTCGCAGAGGCTTGTTTTCCTGCTTTTTACCCTGCCGCGTCTCTTCCCACCTTCAACCTACACCTTCTCCAAATCTTGCCCATCTTTCCAGCTGCCCCCACCCCCCGCGAGCACCCCCTTCTGTTCTCTGTCTCCGCTGTAATTGGAAACATCCGGTTGGCGATTTTTCCTCTTCTTCCTTTCCTTTCAAAATATATATATATTTCTTTTTTCCAACAAAATCGCCCGACATTTGCTGCTGTTCCTCAAGATTTTCTACAAGAGGTGCCAGGGATGCTCTCACATAATCCCAGAGACCTGGACCTCAATCTTCTTATAATAAAGAAAGAAAAAAAGAGGTTCCCATCGCCTTTCCCTACCCTGCTTCCATCTTCTAGGAGTTCCCTTAGCAAACTTAAAAGGCTATCCGAAGCAACTCGTGACATGAAATGCCCAGGCTAGCACTTGGTGGACATCCAGAAGAAATGGGAGAGCGCGGTGCGGGGGCAGCAGGTTTGCGGGGTCCTGCTGGGCTCTGGAGGCTCTTCCTGGTGCCCTCCACCTCACCCCGCCCTGCGCCTCCGGTCTTTTTTTTTTTTTTTTTTTCCAACTAAATCTGCGTCCCCGCAATCTGCAATTACTCTGATGTTTCTCAAGAGCTCGGCACAGCCTGGATTCCGTGGTGCGTGTAAAAAAGCGAAATTAACAAAAACCACTGCGCTCTTGCTTTCCTTGTTGGGAGGGGGAGTGAGGGGGACTGGGGGACTACTTGTTTTTTAAGTTGTGTTCAGAAGCAAACACTAGCTTCCTCCACCCCCTAGCAGCTCCTACTTGGAATTTCTAATCTTTCAACTTTTATCCCTCTCTTGTCCATTGGGCAGCCTCTCCTTTTTTCTCTCTCTTGGATCTGGAAACAATAGGCATGTAAAGGGTCAGTGGGCATCACCCTATAAAGCTCAGAACCTAATTAATTTTATTAAAGGAGGATCTGTTTATGCAATATGACAGCCTGGGGGAATTAACCATTTGAAGGCCCAGACACTGGCTGTTCAGACATCAGAGTTCCTGCTTACCGCATAAGCTTATACTTCCTGCCCCATTTGATCCCGGGCTGCACCGGGATCTGAGTCTGGGTTTTGTTTGCCCTTCTGGTGAGTTAGTCCTAATCCGGGGTTTCTGAACAACTGGAGGAACTCAGAAAATCCATACATTCCCCACCTGACGGCTAAAGCGCTCACCCCCTGACATTGGTTGCAGTGACCACTCAAAATGCATCACTATTGGGAGGGGGCTGGATCGTTGGCCCTTCAAGAGGACCTTTGGTGCTCTGGAATATTCTACTTGAAAATCCAGTTGAGTGAAATCCAATAGGCTTCCTCATGAGCAAAGGAAAATGTAACTGCTTTTAAGTTATTTTTTTCCTGCCATTCTGGTAATTTGAAATACATTTTTAATAACCTCCTGAAAAAAATTTAATAGTTCAGACATATTGTTCTTTGACTTAATATCCTTGTGCATTCCTTAATTGCCAAAACAAAGTTTATTTCATTTGCTAAGGCTAACTTTATACCTCCTAGGAATTCTAATGTCATAGTTTTGTGTATGTTGTGTGTGTGTGTGTGTGTGTGTGTGTGTGTGTGTGTGTGTGTTTATCATCACCTTGGATTTTGTTCAACAGGGGTGTAGAAATGTATAGCATATGTATAGAAATAGATATGATAAAATATTCAAGAGCTTTCTGAAGGCTTGAAAATAACCCCCTCTTATGGAATTTGTTTTGATTTAGATCTATAGATAGTAAAAAGAATGAAAGAAACTGTGAATTACACCGAATATAAGATGTTTATCACTTTAATATTACACTTCCTAGCTCCCACATTATAGAGCTTTAGAATGCTCCCCAAACTTTCCGGGGAGAGCTGGTGTAGTCTGAGGTTTATCTGGAAAGACCTGCCAGCACATGCCAGCTAAAAATGAGTGTCAATTAATAATAATAAAAACGCTGCCTTCTTCCTGGGCTTGTGTAATTGAGCAGGGTTGGAGAGGAGCTTAGGATGAGGGCTGTGAGGACATTGCAGCAGATACGGCTCTAACAGCTTTCCTTCAGCGAGCCAAGCCTTCCTAGAATAGAGTGGCTTAACACTGCTTTTTATATTAAAAGTCCAATCTACACTTCACATAAAATGTTTTTTATCACAAAATATTTGTCTCTAACAAAATGCACTTTTTGTTCTATAAAAAAAAAAAAGCAAACATCTTGAAACAAATTCTCCCCGCTTCCTGCGGCTCCCTCCCCATTGCAATTTTCTTTTCAACTGCCCCTCCCCATAGGGGATGCTTTGAACACTGGAATAAAAATAATCACTATTGAAAAGCTGAATATTCCAGAATACCCTGTTTTCCAATATCGCGAACAAAATTCAATTTTCGAACTGCTCTCTGATGGAACTAGGCAAACCGGGGGACTTACACTGATATTTCTAAGTGCAGTTTGTTGCTTTAAAAACATATTGTACTGATTAATAAAAATGTGAAATAATTTGAGTTACAAATTTTGAACTACAGATCGCCATCTGCTCAAATGGGGGAAAACCAAAAATTACCGAATATATTTTCTCACCTCTCCGTTTTTTCATGATAACATAAACAACATTCCTGAATAATTAAACAAAGAAACTGACTACTCTGGCTGCATTTTTATAGTTCAACAAGTGCTTGGTGAGTCCACCTTCTCCAATGTGCAATTATGTTTTTCTTAATTACTTGCATAGGTTCTATCAGAAGATTCAGGTCCTGGTGTTTTTTCTGTGTATTGTGCAAATCTGTTTAGCTCTTTGGGAATGGTAGCCTCTGGGTTGAGATGACAGTGTAGAACACCATTGGGCCATCGCTCATCGTACTAGCTAAGAACTCTGTCAGAGACCTGTGAGAACACTTGATGTCCTGTGGGGAGTGAGAGAAGAAGAAGAAAGCCCACAAAACCAGGTTTTGATGAAAAAGTATAACCCACCACATAGATATGTAATCACAGAGATGTATGACAAATTAGAGAGGAAGAAAGTAGTTAATTAGATGTACTGCCCATGGCTGTCAACAGCAGTTGATGGTCACATACCCAGTGGAATTCACTACTCCACTAACAGAACTGGGAAATTAGCGAAGATGTACCATGTTGCTGGCTTTCAAACAACTATGATAAGCCAGAAGCTATCGGTGCAAGGTGTCTCAATAGGAGATCCAATAGCTCTGTAATGTGCAGCTTCATAAATTCTCACAAGTGGTGGTGCTGGGGATCAAACCAGAGTCTATGTGCATGCTAGGCAAGTGCTCTACCACTGAGCTACATCCCCAACCCCCAAGCAAGTGGATTATTCCGTAGTCCTAAGAATAAAGAAATCTATTCATATTAGTCAAAGAGCATGATCCTTCCTGTTTTTTTCTTTCTGATTGGCTGAGCTGGGGCGTGGGTCAGGGAAATGCCTTTGTTCGTTTGATTGATTGATTTTTGTAGGGAGACACACACTGGCACTGTGAGCCAAAAACCAACACTCAACATCAGGTTACACTGTGCCTTGGGGGAGGGAGAGAGGCCTGAAGTGCCACGCTGTCACGCCTAACGTATTTCACATCCGCTTCAGTTTAGGTAAAATTTAGGGTGTGAACCCTCCAGACCTTTCAAAGGATGCAGTAGGTGGTTTATGTCCATTATGGAGCAGAATCCAGGGGAGGAGTCCATGTGCGTCTGGCTTGGTTTAGATGACCAGCATAGAAGAGATGGAAGAAGTACCCAGGGCAGAGGATGGTGCTGGGAAAGAATACGAGGGTTTGGTTGAATGGGAAGATGTGAGAAAAGCCCTCAGTGGGGAGGGACCACAGGCTCCCTGGGGTAGTCAAAATGCAGTGTGAGGCAGAGGGATGCATTTGGGACGGGAGGGTGGCACAAGTTTGTCACCCTTCGTGTCTGCCTGGTCTACAGGCAGCAGGAAACAGGGTGACGTCCTGGAGGAGGGTTGGTAGGTGACAAGCTCTTTGGAGAATGGCTCGGGGCAAGTCGCTCTCTGCCAGTCAACTATTTTTCTATCAGCCAATCTGCAGAAATGGACCATATGTAAATTCAGTGACTCAGACCTGCCAGAGAGGGGAGGGGAGGGGGGTAGGGGAGGGGGTGGGAGGGGGTATTCAGTAGCTTCCTCCTTTATAATTGAAGATGGCACCTCTGACAGTGACTTCTGTTTACATGCACAGGACGGTTGAGTTTTGGAGCCTTCATATATAAAGTCTACTCTTTAAATGCTTCAACCTGTCTTTGAAATCTTTATGTCTAGGAACAAATACACTTTTCCCTGTGTCGGTGTAAAAGTTTTTACCAACCTTCACGCCTCCTCTTGACTCAGTTTGCTGAAAGCTAAGACCCAAATTCCTAAGAGGCCACTCTCCTGCCTCTAAGAATAACATTAGACAGTATCTAAGCCTTTTAACCACACAACCATGTTTACTCAGACCCACTGTATACACAGCCTTTCTCTGAACTCTTTTAGAAATCACACCCAAACACAAATACTAGGGAAAAAAGATGAATAACACACACAATGTGCATTTTTAAGGTATTCTAAAATCGAATGATGATTGAGATTGTCCATCCAATGACTTTTGTGGAAAAACAAAGCTAAGTATTGTAAATTAAAAACCAACTGAAATGAGAATCTGTCTTTACAGGGACAAAGAAAACAATTTACAGACTTTTTTTTTTTTTAAATGTGTTTGTGTGTTTTACCTGGGTTTATGTTTATGTACCATGTGCGTACCCAGTGCTGGAGGAGGCCAGAAGAGGGCTTGGATCTCATAGGACTGGAGTTCCAGATGGTTGTGAGCTTTGATCTGAATGCTGGGAATCCCACCCAGGTCCTCTGGAAGAGCAGCCAGTGCTCTGAACTGCTGAGCATCCCTCCTAGGCCTTCAACTGTGAGATTCCAGAGAGTTTGTTTTACTCCTTCAGCTCTGCAGAAAATAACAGTCTGGAAAATGGGACACCATGCTGCATTTCAAATAGCCTTCTGCTAATTAGAAAATTGCCCGTATCCTAGTATAGGCTGCCAGCATTGTTTTAAGATGGGTCTGCTAATATTCCACTCCGAAGGCCCTAATTTAAAAATTAAGACTTGTATCTTGGCTGCTAAAGCCACTGCAGGCTGAATCTTGTCTAATAGGAGGAGACTTTGTTCCCAGCCCTGGACATGGAACCTAAGGTTGCCATTCTGGGGTGTGGGGCTGAGACTGGTTAGCTGGCTGTGTGCATGGCTGGAGATGGGCAGACAAGGAACCTGAGCTCCAACGCCGTCCTCTGAGCGCACCTTTGCGGTGATCCCAGGCTACAGCTCTGCTCTCTTGAGAGTGAGCATTACTTTGACATTTTGAGTGAAGAAAGTCTCAAGTCACTCATGAATTTTTCATACAGGATTTAGCTAAAGGAAGTATTTATGTGAGATTTCTGCAAAGTAGTCTCTATTACAATGTTTATCATTGCTATCTGTTTCTCTGTTAAATTGTTTGTGTGGGTTATTTAAAATTCTTGTCTGCAGGGCGTGGTGATGACGCCTTTAATCCCAGCCCTGGGAAGACAGAGGCAGGAGGATCTCTGTGAGTTCCAGGCCAGCCTGGTCTACATAGTGAGTTCCGAGCCAGCCAGGGCTACATAGTGAGATCCTGTCTAAAATAAATAAACAAATAAACAAATAAATAAATAACCTCTTAAGAAGAAGCAAAAAAAAAAAATACTGGTTCCCAATTACTTAAACACATATTCAAGTGAGTATTAGCAAATTTATGAAATACATAGACAGTGTATCAACTTTCACTAATATGAATCATCTGACTTCACAAAGGTATTGTGAAAAACAAAATCAAATTTCTACTTCTCTTCTTAATCACTCCATTGTAATTTGCTTATATATGTGTCCCCAAGTCAAACATCAGAGAGAAAACATTTAAGTCAACTTACATGTCCCACCCCAATATCACAGAAAATGCCAAAGAATTCCAGTGAGAGAAAACCTTTGGGCTGACCGCTGAACACTGGACCGCACTTTATCTGACTAGAGCATTATTTACACTTAGCTGCTGCTCAAGAGAAGCAGTGCTCATGGAGAACCACAGCCTTGCTGATGACTCGACTCGGAAAGCCAGCCTAGGTCTTCTTTCCCCTCGCTAGCTGTGTTTCCACTGTTTTATCTTATCGATAACGTCTAGTTAAATGTGAAAACTGATTATTCCCTTGAGTTCCTCTTGTTTAAATTACGGACCTATAAGTGTTGCTTTTCATCCTTGGCAAGAATTACAAAGAATCAACTTAAAAATGTGGAAGCTCTCTATCTAAGAAACAAGTTTAATAGTTTACACTATGTGCCAATTTGAGTGTGATGACTACTCGGAGATCTGTAAGCATTCATTAGCTTAGCTTCCTCCCGTTAGCTCGCAATAAAAATAATAATATTTGCCATTTACTAGGGGCTTTTCACCCTCAAAGTACTTTACAGGCATCAAGCGGTTTACTTATTAATAATCTATGTTTCTGCTTAATAAAACTAGATTTCTATTTACAATCAAAGGGGAAATTAGAGGACGTTCCACTTGCAAAAGGTAAGGGGAGATGCTAACAGGCTATCAGATCGCTTGTTAGGTTTGCCCTGACCATCATTCTCAGTAACTTTCTGCTGGCCAATGAAAACCTGTTGAGGTCCTGGCTCGTGCTATGGACGAAGTCTATTTCATGTCTGATTGTTTTCCTGACTTACGAGAAGTTATTCTGAATTTTACCTCCCATTTTACTCATGCAAAAGAAAACTCGGTTTCAGACGCTAAAGGCTGGACACCAAAGAGATCTCTTCTGTTTATAAAAATGCGGCAGCAGCTCCAGGGCCACAGCGGGAAGCCTCTAGAACAGAGGCCCTGCTCTGTCCCAACCTGAGCAGGAGCTGTAAGCAGAGAGGGAACCAGATCAGACATTTTCAATATTTCACTTGTTTCTTGGGCTCTGTTTTTAGGACTGTGGGTGGCTATAGCTCCAGCCCTGAGCTAGGACGGTGACTGCCACAGGGGAAAAAAACATTAACTGGGGGGGGGGGCGGGGGGGCGGAGCTTAAGTGGACTCCACAGACCTCTAATACATCTCCACCCTTCTCAAGACAGGCTGTTCCCAGAAAACTCATGTTTAATGGGAACTACTTAGGATTCTGCGTTGACTTTACCAGAGAGATCTTTGGGGGAGGATATCTGGAACATTTGCAGGTATCTGGACATTCCTTTGGGGTAGAACAGAATAAAAGGAAGGCAGAAGCTAGCTCATGCAGATTTAAAATGCCTCAGTGTCCTGCCCTTTGGACACATGGACACCCAGAGCCTGGCACTGTAGGAAACAGGGCTGAGGTATTCTCTAGCACCCAGTCGGGAGCAATGTAATAACAGGGATGTGTTAAGCTTGGCCACACTGGTTTTAAGTGTCTTCTCTTACACGCCCCCTTTGGATGAAGCATACTTTCCCTCTTTTCCACTGAGTTTGGCTTGTCTGTTTAACATTTCCGATACACTTCTTCACTTGATGTGAATGGGGTCCTGTAAACACTGCCCTTGCTATAATTAAGGGTGTTCTTCAAAGATCTCTAAACTGGTCACGAAAACTTGCTCAGAGCTAAGCTGAGGAGCAGTGGTGTCTGGCCCTGTGAGAAAACTGTTTCAAACCCAATAACATCCTGACCTGAGGTCATTTGAAAACACTCGAGTGACGTGGAAACCCTCTGAGAGGGTTCCTGCTTGACAGAACGGCTTGCATGCGCCCCACCCTGATGAGTGAAAAGAACAGATATGTTTAAAAGTTAATTTGGGTCTTTCTAGTGTTTGGACAGAAGAGCTGGAGGCAGACACAGGCCTTGTGAGTCACCTTCAGTTTAGAAGTGCTAATTCTGCCTCCTCGGTGCCTTTATAACAGCATGCCCCATCTTCAGCAGGGAGCGAACCCTTCAGTAAGCAGGAAGCAGAGGCTAGGGAGCCAGCCCCTCACCCAGCACAGTGCCCCTCAGACCGCCCGCCCGGTGGCAAGGCACCGAGAAACGGTTTGCAGAATATCTGCAGACAAGCCGGAGTGGGGTGACTGCCACTTCCCAGTTCCTTCTGCCCAACACCCACGGTGCCCATCCCCTGCAGGGACTCACCGTTCCTGGCTGGAAGCTGAAGGCTCCCACTGACAGACCCACCTCTGCCCTGGAAAAGCCAGTCGCTGTCTGAGTCCTCATCTGGAGGCAGATAAACAGCTGCAGTCGGCCAGGGGTGGGAACAAAATCGCAATTCAATTGCTTTTTTACACATTGTGAAATAATGGCAATAAATTAAATCATCAAAATATTTAACTGTATAAACTGGCTTCTGCCACTGGTACAGCTTGCTTCTTTTCACAAGGAAGGGTGCTTTACATACCAATAGGTGTTTTTAAATTACCTCAATGTCTATTTAAACATGCTGCACCAGGAAGGTCTTCTAGGTTTTTTTTTTCCAGTTAAAATTAATATTTGCTAATAAAAGAACTGTCGAGAATTTGAAGTAAATACTCATTTATGCACCCAAAAGAACAGGGTATTTCCAGTTGTCACCGCCTGGTGTCCGACCGTCCTGCTAGTCTGTCACCCCCCACATCCCAGTTCAGGACACCAAACTGGAGATGATGAAGGCCACCTTCGCTCAAGGAGGACAGACTGCTCACCTCACCAACGCTGTGTCCCTGACAAAAACAAAAAGGTTGTGTGGTGGGCTTTGCATTTACTCATAAAGTTCAAGGCCTTGGCTCTGATGGTGACCGTCAAGAGGCGAATGTAGCGTAATCCAGGAGAAGGGGGTGGGGACCTCCAGAGGAAAAACACAATCTCAAACCTACTAAATTTTCATATCTATTTCAGGCATAAATGGATCCTAAAATTTTGTGGCTTAAAAAAAAAGTTCCACGAACAGAGCAGATATGGTATCGCTGGGATGCTAAGATTCTTCGGAGCAGTGGTCTGGAATTCTAGATCAGGCTGTGGGCCTGATTTGGGCAGCTTGATGGTCATAGTCCAAACCAAACATTGCCAAGCGGGGAATCAGTGAGGCCGCACCACTGGAGTTCTCTCCAAGATGCCATTCGGCATTTTAGCTCCGACCTCAAGCTCACTTCATGGGCCCTTTCTCTCCCCTTGCCTACCTCAGGAATGCCCAGACAATAATTGAAAGAAAGAAAAAAAGAAAAAAACACCTGAGATTTGTGTGATACTTTTCAAGGATTACCAAGTCAATTACTGAAACAGAAAAATAAAAAGGAACTAGTCGAATGTCACATGCTAGCGTACATTCAATTGAAACAGCTCCTGGGGAGTTCAGATTCTCTCTGCATGTGAACAGTGTGTGCTCACACGTTACTGGCAAGCCGGCAGCAGTTTAAGGTAATATGTTTGGTCAGCAGGTGTAGACCCCAAATGAACAGAGGCTTAAGACCTGGAAAGCAAGAGACAGCCATGCGCTGAAATGAGAAAAGCATTCTCGTACCATTATTTAAGATTCCACATATACGAGACACAGAATGAACGGATGAGAATTATCTTAAAACCCCTGCCAAAGCAGGGCCTGCTTTCTCGAGGCAATCTCAAGCTTTAGTAGTTCAGACAGATTCTCTGGCTGACAATTAATATTAATGGGTAGATTTCACAATGTGGCATTATCACACGGGAGATGGGTGGGCACACCATCTGGGTTTGGGCAGGTATTAGATGTAATCAAAGGGATTACTTGGCTTAGGGAAAAATAGAAAACCCTGGGTTTGTTTAGTCTCTTTCCTCTTTTGTTTGGACCCGGCTCTAGGTGTGCTTAACTATTTTCTCCCTAGTTCCTTATTTGTGGTTGGGAACATCTGGGAAAGGAGGCCTTCACAAAAGCAAAAGAGGGTGGACACTCTGAAAGAGAGCTTGTGTGGGGAACTGCGGCCCACTTTCCTTTCTCACTTGAATTCTCCGAATATTTGTTGAATGTCTACTGTGGACAAGGATACCTCAAGAGCCTGTGCCCCAGATGAGATGTCAGTGGTCACAGCTCTCTTTCTGGCTACTTCCGAATTGGTAACGGGCACCCTGGGTCATCATCTTCGCCCCCTGCCCACCTTTGACTCCCACCATCATATAAAGACAGAAATGTTCCTTAGATGCAATCAGAACACAGAATCTACCTTGGATTTCAGAAAATAATCTCATAATTGTGTTGCTAATTGCAAACATTCAAAGCTCTAGGCAGGTGGACCTACCAAAGACACACACATTCATCTACAGTAAAAATGACCAGAGCTGCTGGTGGCCTTACGTTCTTGGAGACAGGTGGGCAGGAAGTCCCTGAGGCACCAGAGGATGCTGGTGATCCTGCAGGTAACTTTGAATTTTATTTCAATTTTTGCTCTGATGGTAAGCACGAAGCAGGTTTGCCATCTAATACTCTCCAAACCAGGAAATGCAATTCTAATCCCCCAATTTCCTTACCTAGAATTGTCTCCGCACCCCCCAGCACAAGATACTCTGTCAGGCCAGGGGGAAGGCCAGTAGCTGGGCGCCCTCCCCGCCTCCCCATGAACACAGAGAGATTCCGAGCTCTGACAAGGTGTTTTCAAAAACATTGGCATGTGGGACAGACGTACTTAGCCACCTAACAGATGATGGTGATTACACTCTGAACATTCTCTAAAGACAGATCAACAGCAAGGTTTGGTAAGGACCTGTTTCCGTTCTTGTCTTCCCATGTGACCTCACCCTAAATCCCACACTCCTCTCCCAAGACATATTCAATTCAGCTGGCTTACGACACTGAACTTAGAGATGGAGTTTCTTTCTCCTCCCAGCAGCTTCTGGGCATATTTTCAGGTGTAACAGTCACATGCTGCATGTTTTATGTGAATCTTTAAAATTTTTTACTATTAAGCAACGGAACTGCAAATTCAGCTGCTCAGATCGGCTTGAACCCGTGAAGTGGTGTAGCCTACCGTAATGGCCACTAGCCACTGTGGTTACTTAAATTCTACTTTATTCAACCGCCGCATGTGGCTGGCTCATAGCTCCCTTCTTGGACAGTGAGACCTCAGGACAATGCCATCACCACAGTAAGCTCTGTTGTATTGCTTGGCCAGCAGGTGTGAGGGCCAGAGAGAAGAGTTAGTTATTCTGGACCCTGAAGAGCCTGCCTGCTGAGGTGATCCAGACCCAGGTACCCACTAGCTTCCAGTCTCCTCTTGTCTGAAGGACACCTAGGCCCTCTAACCTTGCAATTGGGGAACCAGAAAAAAAATCATCAGCGCAGATTTAGAGAATTTATCGTCGTCATCATCATCATCGTCATCATCATTGCTAAGGGATCACAGGGGAGGGCAGCTACCGGAGCAGGCTTTGGGGGGCTGAGCTCAAGCCCTCAGCCCTAAAAAGAAACTTGCAAGGGGGCGGGGGGGGGGTGCGGGGACAGGTGGAGGCCCGGCTAAGCACCGCCTGCCTCCAGCGTTCTCTCCCTCATCCTTTGCACCAGGGCGAACCTGAGGACAAAGGCTCAGGCGGCAGCTGCCCAGCTCAGCACGCAGGGGCGGCCACGGCCACCCGGGGCGCCTCCACCCCTGGCGCGGGAGGCCGGGCACCAGTCTTTGTCTGCCCCGTCGTCGTGGTCCGGGTCCGCATGAAGAGGGCGCCATCGTGCGGCCAGAGTTCGGTACTGCAGTGCCGGTAGCACAGCGGGTCGAACCGCCCAGCTGGACCACAAGGATGTTGGTGTCATCGCGGTGGCTACTGCATTGGCTGAAAAGATTCCTTACATTATGTGTGTTATGTGTTGTGCGAATATAGAATTACTTCTAACAAAGGAAACGGAGCCAAATCCAAAAGAAAAAGGAGGAAATGGACATAGGTGTCTATGTATGATGAAGGAAAAATACCTACAGTCATGATGGAAAACACTTGCTAATCCAGTTGCTTGACTCCTCGTGGGATTTTCTCTGGGACATCACAAAAAAAATAAAAAAAAACCCATCCAGTACTGCCTGAGGACCTATGGAAATTTTCTAGAACGTAAGGGGAGGAGATTGGCTCCCAATTCTTATGACCGTTGGTACCATGGTTACGTATAATATACACTTCCCAAACTAAAGCATTTACTATTTAAAGTAAAAGATATGTCTGAGGAATATGTGATGTGAAAATGTTGGGGTCCTGTCCTCTGGGGACAGGGACAGTACAAGAAGTTACAGAAATAAAACTAGACTGCATTTTAAGGAATACTCGGATTAGAAATTTTTCTAGCCTGAATGACCCTGTGCAGTAGGCTAAGGTTCTGTATCCCTAGTAAGGGTAGAAAGTTTGTCTGTGCCCCAAACCCTCCAGCCTCTGCCATACTCACCTGGGAAAGGCCAAGAGGAAGGGACGCTTCCCTCTGGTTTATTTGCAAACACAGGGTAGAACTGATCTGTTCAGAAGTGACCCTTCAGTTCCAGCCTGCTCTAAAAGGCAAACCTGCCTCCCAGCACGGGTGGACAGCCTGCCAACCGATTCAGTCCATACAGTAAGAAGTGGTTACATTAAATTACCGTCAGTCCCCAGAGCCTTGATTCTGTGATATATATGCAGAACTAGGCATTTCAAAAGAAGGGTCCTTCATGCCCCCTCATACGTTACATCTAGCCAACACACACACACACACACACACACACACACACACACACACACACACACACACTTGCCAGCAGAGATCTTACAGGCAGAGGCTGCACCATCACCTCTCTGTGCCCGTCCCAGGGCCAGGAGTGTGTCTGGTGTTGTGTTGGGCTGAACTTTAAATCTGTTGTTTGCCTGGAACCTACCAGAGCCATAGAAAATACTGAGGCCAGGGCAACAGTCCTGCAGCTGAGCTGTGAGGAATGTGGACAGTATGGCTACCTTAGGAGCCAAATCTGCCCTGATCCTAAAGGAAACTGGATATACACAGCAGAGAGAACAGCCCGGATCCTGAGGGCAGGAGAGCCAAAGGCTAGGGAAGGCATCACTCGGGAGAGAGAATGTGGCAGGGGCCCATAAGCCATGGCCTTGGGTTGAGAAGAGAGGGGCATGCAGATGAACACACATGAGAGGGCGTGCAGATGAACACACACATGTGTGGTCCGCACAGCAGCACTGAGAAACCCATTTGTCCTCCTGTTTGGTGCTCAGGGTCTGATTTGGGAAGCAGGTGAGTTAGGACTGTGAGTTAGGACAAAACTTCTACCATGGTTTTGTCCCCAGACATGATTCTGGTCCTACATCTCCAGTGTGTCCCTGAAGATGAGCAGGAGGGCCTGGGCAGGACAGAGAGGACGTGCCCCTCCCACCCCTAAGTGAGGGGAAGTTAGGGATATATAACCAGGGGCCACATGAGGCGTCAGATGAGTTAACTGTTTCCTCTCTAGGACTCGGGGCAGTGTAACCCTTCCATGGTCTCTGCTCCTGCCCTGGGTCTCACTTGGACCCACCTTGAGTGTCCATGGCTAGGCTTCCAATGAAACACACAAAAGAAAACGCTCGCAGTAAGTAAGTAGCTCGCTCCCTAAGAAAATCTGCCCAGCGAACTGAAATACAGTTGTCTCTGAGGAGTGGGAGATAGTTCAGCTGTTAGGAGATTATACTGCTCCTCCAGGGGACTCAAGTTCAGTCCCCAGCACCCACATTGGGCAGCTCACAACTGCCTGGAACTCCAGTTCCAGGGTATCAGATGCCCTCTTCTGGTCTCCGCAAACACCCACACACACATGCACAAACCCACACCATTGTCCAGAGCTCTGACTACTCAGAATGAGGCAATGGACCCCTTTCTATCAGAAATAAAATCTCAGAGGGACCCCTGCTGGGTGCACTTGTTTGCTTGATTTAGCACAGCTAAGCATCCTTCTACAGAAGTAAAAAAACAAAATTGTCGTCCAAAGTCACAGGGAATTGGTTCAAGGAACCCCTATGGATACCAAAATTCAAGGATGTTTAAGTTTCATAGAAAATGGTGTAGTGTTTGCAGACTCTTCCCAATACTATAATTCATGTCAAGATTATTTTTAGTAGCCAAGACGATGTGAAGGCTTTGTGGGTCCTTTAGGAAACAAGGACAAGGAGAAAGTCTGTCTGGTGTAGACACAACTTCTAAATTATTTTCAGTCCACAGTTGGTTGACTCGGTGGAGGCAGAGCCCGCAGATAAGGAGGGCTAGCTGCCCTGGTCATCTAAGCCTCCTGTGAGAAAGGAAACCTGCCGCAGATCCTGATCCCGTGTCTGTTGCTGGAGTACCCACATGGGGCAGAGGATCTCTGCCATTGGTTTTTCTGGGATCCCTGTAACCCAACAAGGGGCCAGTCTCTCTCCATCACCCCCAGAGAACACAGCACGTCCACACCACTGCGTCTGGTCGGCAGCTCCTTGCTGGTCGGTCACCTCTTCAGTCTTGTCCACTGATTGCCTTTCCTGGGGCTTATTCAACATGTCAGGAGCCAGGCAGCCCTTCGGGCTCCTTACCCCCCCCCCCCCCCAACTCCCCTCTCTCCTGACCAAGACCACGATGAAGACTGTTGTCATGGGCTCCTGGAGGAGTCTTCGGCCTTCTTGCCTCATCTTCCCAGTGGGGAAGCCCTTTATGATCTCCATGGGGCAGCCATGATGTTTCCAAGCCTTGCCTTACGTTCCCCTTGGGCTGCTGGCTCCAGGGAGGCAGAGGTTGGTGAGAATTAATTGTGAAGTGCATTGAGAGGCACAAATGGAAACCAGTCCCGCGGCGGAGAGATTATTACTGTTGGCAATTTGGGTTTTCTGAAATAGCTCTCAGGATCTGGCGGTGGCAGCCCAAACCCCAGAGGTGAGCTCAAGGCTGATGGATTTTCAGAATGGCCCGATTTCACTACAGCCTTCGGCTTCCCCTCTCTCCAGGGCCTGAGGCCAGCAAGGCAGAGCCGGTCCTCGGGCTGGGGAGCATCCTCTCCTCCAAAGGCTGCCGAGGGGAGGGCGTTGAAGGCTGACCCCCCACGTTCTTGAGAGAGGGTCCCCAGACTTCTCAGAATGACTCCTTCTCACTTCACTGTCCCCATCCCTGCCTGAAATGGCAGGTGACCTACAAGGGAGCGGTGTGCGAATTGATTTGGAGGCGATCAATGGCTCGGGGCGCGGCCTGGCTCGCTGCCTGCCGTGTCACTGATCTCCGAATCGATTCACACACCATTCTTCCTCTACACACCTGCCATGTCAGATGGAGAGGGACGCATGAAGTGAGAACAACATTCTGTGTTCATTAGGCCGCCGTACCCCACCCCCTCCGCCCCTTCTTCCCAGCTCTCCACAAATGCCAGCCCACCACCCTGCCTTCGTCCAGGCGGGAGGAGACAGGGTCTTGGAGGCGAGAGAGCTGGCCGGGCCCTTCACCTGAGCCACAGCTAACAACTTCACCTTCTCCGTAGTACATGGCTTCACGGCCGTCTACCAGTCCCGCATCCCTTTCTTTTCCTCAAAGACCTTCGTGGTCCAGTTTATCATGGGCCAAGTCAGTCGATGGGCCCACGGTCCTTGCCTCGGCCTTCTGAATCATGTCCAGAACGATCCACTAACCCAACACACGGAGGGAGCAAGCGCAGTCACAGGAGGCCCCTGGTGGCTTCAGATGATGAGCTCAGAGTACCCATTCACAGCCCGCTGCTGGGAACTCAGAGGTTGTACCAACGCAGTCTCCAAGCTCAGCTCTTCCCAGTGCGTCTTTCTTACTCTGCCGTGAAACTGTGGACCTGCACTCAGAGTAGGACCCATCTGTCCCCCCTTGGTTCCAGTAGGCGATGTCTAGGTCCCACACAACCTTAGGGGTTGTAGTGGGCTGAATAATGCCCAGCAACACCATCTCATTCAAATTCCCAACCTCTGTGGGCACTGTAGAGCAAAGTGGGCGGCGTGGAGGTGGGTAAGGACCCGGGAGAGGGACATGTGTCCTGGCTTGGCTGCAAACGGCCTCCGACAGCTACGGGAGTCCTTACAGGAGAGAGGTAGGAGGAGAGAGCCAGATGGGAGCCAAGTTCAGAGCGGGAGACATCTGAAGGTTGGTGGAGGGGCTGCGAGCGAAGGCATGCTGGCAGCCTCCAGAAGAAATCAGACCAAGCGCCTTGACCTCTGACCTCCCAAACCCAGAGATTCTGTGACTGTCTGAAGCCACTAAATTGGCAGTGATTTGCTACAGTAGCATTGGAAAATGGACACAAGGTCTATAAAATGTTTTAATTTCTTTTGAGAAGGAAAAAAAAATTGAATTCCCTGTCAAGGAACATGCTTAGTAGCATTTCATCTTATTGTGATGAAAGAGTTGTGAAATGAAATTTTTAATTTTTTTTTAAGGAGGAAAGGCCTCAGGAAGGCAACCGCGCCATGGACCCACCAACGTCACAACGCAAGCTTTGAGTAGCTGTGATCTGGAGGTCCCCTCCTCCAGCGGTTCTGGATGTCACAGAACAGATCTGACTTGGAACTGAATTACTCATTGGTCACCGATCTTGAAACAACCATTCTGTAAATCTAAAAAAATAAATAAAAACCTCAAAACATTTTTGAGTGATTTGTAACCATGAAAGTTAAGTTCACTTTCCAAAATTCCTGCACATGACTTAATGCTCAGGGAGGCTGGGTTTGTGGTCTCCTGCCTCCAGACAGCCTCTTGGAGATTCCACGCATTTCTTCCTTCATGGGGAAGATGCCTTCCATCTGAAAGGCTCTCTGGGAGCTGTCTAGATGACTCTCAGCCAAACAAACTGCAAGTTGGGTTTTGTTTTTTGATTCTTTTCAGCCAGCTTTTGCCTGCCCCCAAGCCACCAAAAGCAAGATTCTCCCGCAGGCAGAGGACCGAAGTGATTCCTCTCAGCAACTCTTTGACTTACAGTCCAGGTTCCGACACGTTCCTCTGCCAACAGCAAATGAGTGAGAACACTTCCAGTGAGCAGCAGCACTTCTGCCTGCAGAAGGGAGCGGAAGAGTGGCCAACTGTTTCCATGCTGTAAGCAAGAATTCCGGGCCAACTGCAGCCACACGGGCTATTCTTAGATGTGCATCGGAGGCTGAGAGGTCCCTGTGTGGGCTGCTGTTAGGGATTTAGGACTTTGAAGTGGTTCTTGAAACTGTTTGGAGATGGACAAGCCCCTGCAGAGCCTGTTCATCGCAAGCACTCCAAGTCCACCCGACCTGATGATCCACCTGCCTCAATAACTCGGGGGTAGACACGGACTGTCCTTTCTACTCCTGTTCTCCGTGGCTCCCGCCCTTCAGCGCGATGTTCCACGTGGGTGGCATGCTAAGTGGCACTTGTAGGTTACCTCTGGATCATCACTGTGACACTGTCTGTCTGTCTGTATCCTGCTGGAGGCCCCACAGGTCTACCGGATGGTGAACCTCTCCCCCTGCCTCTTTTATTATATTTTTATGTCTATGATGTTTTGCCTTCTGTAAATTGCATGCAGTGCCCACAGAGGCCAGAAGAGGGCATCAGAGGGCATCAGATCCTCTGGAACTGGAGTTAGAGAGGCTTGTGAGCTGGCAAGTGGGTGCTGGGATTCAAACCTTGGACCTCTGCAAGAGCAGCCAGTGCTCTTAACCGCTGAGCCAGCTCTCCAGCCCCATCTCCCCCTTTTCTAGATTTCTAACTGCTCTTGCCTAGTTTTCCTCACACCTCACCGGCCTCTTCCCGGTCTCCCTTAGTCACCCCTCCCACTCAGAGAGACCTCTAAATGTCGACGTATCTCAGAGCTGTTTCATTCTTCAGGTTCCTTCCTCACATGACTCTCCAGTCACTACCAGACGCTCCCTTCAGCCCTCCTTCCTGGGTCCTGACCCATCTCCAGCCACTCGGCAGCTCCCCATGTTGTGTCAGATCCGTCATCGTTCCCTACCAGTCTGAACTGCATTTCTCAGGATCCTCCTTCTTGTGACTTCCAGTTGATGTGGGCAACCGAGGGGATCTTAGGGGCGATTCTAAACTGTGAAAGGATAGTGGCAGCCACTTCATCGGCATGATGGACATGAGCAATCTGTTCGGTCACCAGTCTTGAACAGCCGGTCCTCTTCCTCCGGTGCCTTAGAATCCCGAGTCAGGAGCGCACGTTCAGCTCCTCGGCAGAGTCCCAGGTGTTCTGCTTCTCAGGTTGAACTCAGAGTGAAGTATGTCTGAAAGGCATCTTGAGCATCACGTGGCCCAAACGGAACTGATCCAAGACTCTTCCCAGTGCTGTCCATCTCAGCTAATGGCTGAAGAGAAATCGCACATGAATCCATGTATTGAACCTGTGAGCTCTGCTTCCAACCTGCTCTGTGTTCTGATGTTTCTTACCATTTACTGCTGAGGTCCTGGTTCTGTCCACCACCATCTCCATCGACACAACTGCTCTGTCTACAGTGGTACATTGTGCACACAGCACCCAGAAAAACCTTCCTAGAGCTTGAGTCAGAAGCGCTCCTCCTCAGCCTTTAAACCTTCAGTAGCTCCCGTTGTAATCAAAGTATCACTCCCACGGCCCCAAGGCCCTCCACATTTTGGCCCTTGGTTCTCTCTGAGCCTCGCTCGCTCGCTCGCTCTCAGACCCTCTCGGGCAAGCCTATGCGCCACCTGCTCCTGTGTGGGAAGGCTCTCCGTCCAGATGCTCAATGCCTCCTCTTCACTCTTCAAACCTCTCTTCAGAGGTCGGCTCCACAGGGAGGCCCTCGGACACAGTTACCACATGATCCGGTCCGTCTTTTTCACAGCATCTCACAGTACTTGAACTTACCTCACTGATGTAGCCTTGTTTATTGATTTCTAGAACATTCTTCTGCTCTGGAAGGAAGCTCCTTTGGGGCATTGCTGAGTCCCGGGAGACGGAAGCGGCCCTCCCATGCGGTGACAGCTTGTGATGGTCAGTGTTCCACTGGGAGAGCAGATACCTGAGAGAATAACTTCCACAGAGGAGAGGTTTACTTTGCCTCACATTCAGGCCATGGTCAGCTGACCCCTTTTGGTCCTATGTGGGGATAGTACATCATCATGGTGGGTAACACATGGTGGCATAAAGATATTGCTTCACAGCAGGAAGTGGGGTGGGAGCAACATCCCGATATCCCTTCAAAAGCAAATGCCCAATGACCTAACTTCCTTCTGATAGGCACCATCTTATAAGATTTTCTCCACCTCCCATAGTGCTGCCCAAGACCACGCCCTCAACGCATGGACCTTTCAGGGGTGTTCACGACCTGGTCTATAATTGTGTGCACAAAAGATGCCTTGACTATTTCTTGTTCTGTTCTCTCTCTCTTTTCTTTTTCTTTCTTTCTCTTTCTTTCTTTCTTTCTTTCTTTCTTTCTTTCTTTCTTTATTTATTTATTTATTTATTTATTTATTTTTAATTTTCAAGACAGGGTTTCTCTGTGTAGCCTTGACTGTCCTAGAACTCACTCTGTAGACCAGGCTGACCTGGAACTCACAAAGATCCACCTGCCTCTGCCTCCAGAGAGCTGGGCTTAAAGGTGTGTGCCACCACCGCCCAGCTCTCTCTCCTTTTTCAAAGATCATTTACTTACCTCAGGAATCAAGCCATCTTCAGAGTCCTCCGTAGTGCCTCATACGAGGCTAGGAACATGATGGTAGGTGTCTGTAGTTCAGCAGAGGCAAGGCAGCCACAGAAATCACTGCTGATAGTCTTCGCACCCACGTGGGCCTTGGCTTTCCCTTTTGGCTTCTCCTCCTTTGCCCCTAAGCAACACCTAAGAACACTGGGCCAGTCACACACAGAGTCTGAGCTGTAGAACTCTGAACCAGGGCTTGCTTCTGACCTAAGTTTTTGCAATGCTGAAATGGAAAGGACCCCTTAGTCCATGGAAGTTTGGAAGGAGGCCTGGCATCGCCAGTCAGGGAAGGGCAGAGCACAGGATTCCAGGCACTGTCAATGTGCCCGGCTTCCTCCTCGGGACTTCTTGCATGCTCAAGAAGTTGAGAGCGATCAAGGAAGATGCTGGACATGAATTTCAGGCCTCTGTGTGTTTGTGTTGTATACACACAGACAAGCGTGCATACACACACTCACACTGCACATGTACACACACGAAAGAAATCAAATAGGAAAACAAAGGGAGCACACACATGCAAAACAAACAAACAAACAAAACTAAAGGAAGACAAAAGAAATATGTTGTCTTCTAGCCCTGGACGAGCCTATGAGACCACTGTCATGGCTGAGGTCCTTCAGAAGACTTGTTATTTACAAAATAAAGGCAGCAAAATGAGCCAGGGTGATGAGCTGTTAGCTTTTTAGAGACTCCTGTGGTCACAAGAGCCAGCTCTCTGAGACAGGCTGTGGATGTGATGTCTCACCTTTGACCCCTGAGCAGAGGCTCCAGGAGACCCACCCTGAAGACCCCTCAGAACGGCTTGATGGTTTGTGGATGAGAGGGTTCCTTCACAGTAGACAGTTGTGTCTGTCTGAGGCTCATGATGCCTTTGGAGACATCGAGACTTCCCAAAGTATTCGCCAACACCTCCTGGGACCACCGAGAACGGAGCATCCAAAATAACAGACATAACTGAGTAACATAATGTGTAGTGAATGCTGCCGCCTCGGCCAGGCTGCCGAGCGTTTTAGTCCAGACCTGGCATCTCTCTGGTGCAGCCCTGCAGTGCCCATGCCCCTTGTGCAGCAGGGGAGTCATTGAGTGCTTCACAAATGGCATCATTTCCTTAGCTGTGCGGACGAACTCACGTCATCCATTCCACCGTGTGTCTGCAGGGTCATGGGGCAGGCGACGAGCCTTGTGGGGTTGAGTCTTTGCATTCATCGAGGGTTTTCATCCACAGCCTCGAGAAGGTCAGCCGTTTGGAAGATCCCCATCCCCTCTTTAATTGCTCAGGAATGTGTGAGAAAGGTGAGTATGATGTTCTGCCCGAAAAGAAACGCCCAAAGAGGGTGGCGGGAGAAGAGACCGGGAGAGAGAAACTGAATCTGTACAGGGAGCACAAAAGCAAACATTCCCTGGCCTCTCTTTATCAGCATTCAAGAAGAAGGGTGCTCTCGAGAGATACTGGAGACAATATCATGGGTGCGATAGTGACCCTCAATTAATCTCAAGTTCTAATCTCTAATACGTAGGATTGTGATCTTATGTTTAAACAGGATTGTTGCTGATGTAAATAGATAAGATGAGGTCATACTGGAGCAGGATGGGCCTTCAATCCAACACAACTCATATCATTATGAAAAGGAGAAATTTACACACATACACACACACACACACACACACACACACACACACACACACGGTGTCACGTGACTGTAAAGTCAGAAACCAATATCAAAAGCAGACATCACATCACCAGCACCTGAGATAGGCCTTTCCTTCAGAGTGCTGGTGTCTTGATTTTGGATTTCAGGCACCAGAACTGAGGCAACACATTTCTGAGCGTGAACTAGCCGGTTCTGGTCTTTGTGCTGGCAGTCATAGCGACCGCGCACAGGTGACGTAGGAACCCTCACTGTAGAGCACGGAACGAAGCTGGGGAAACCCCCACACCCAAAGCCACTATTTGGCCCTCGGAGATGTGACTTTTATTCATATGCCCTTCTCTCTCTCTTCTCCTCCTCCTTCCCGGTCACTACAAGGTGAGCAGGCTTCCTCCACCACGCCACTGAGTGTGCCCACCATCTCACACTCCTCACCACACTCTGTTCCACCATCTCACACTCCTCACCACACTCCTCACCACACTCTGTTCCCATCTCACACTCCTCACCACACTCTGTTCCCATCACACACTCCTCACCACACACTGTTCCCATCTCACACTCCTCACCACACTCTGTTCCACCATCACACTCCTCACCACACTGTTCCCATCTCACACTCCTCACCACACTCTGTTCCCACCATCACACTCCTCACCACACTGTTCCCATCTCACACTCCTCACCACACTCTGTTCCACCATCTCACACTCCTCACCACACTCTGTTCCACCATCACACACTCCTCACCACACTCTGTTCCCATCTCACACTCCTCACCACACTCTGTTCCACCATCTCACACTCCTCACCACACTCTGTTCCCATCTCACACTCCTCACCACACTCTGTTCCCATCTCACACTCCTCACCACACTCTGTTCCACCATCTCACACTCCTCACCACACTCTGTTCCACCATCTCACACTCCTCACCACACTCTGTTCCCATCTCACACTCCTCACCACACTCTGTTCCCATCTCACACTCCTCACCACACTCTGTTCCCATCTCATACTCCTCACCACACTCCTCACCACACTCTGTTCCACCATCTCACACTCCTCACCACACTCTGTTCCACCATCACACACTCCTCACCACACTCTGTTCCCATCACACACTCCTCACCACACTCTGTTCCCATCTCACACTCCTCACCACACTCTGTTCCCATCACACACTCCTCACCACACTCTGTTCCACCATCTCACACTCCTCACCACACTCTGTTCCACCATCTCACACTCCTCACCACACTCTGTTCCCATCTCACACTCCTCACCACACTCTGTTCCACCATCTCACACTCCTCACCACACTCTGTTCCCATCACACACTCCTCACCACACTCTGTTCCCATCTCACACTCCTCACCACACTCTGTTCCCATCTCACACTCCTCACCACACTCTGTTCCCATCACACACTCCTCACCACACTCTGTTCCCATCACACACTCCTCACCACACTCTGTTCCCATCTCACACTCCTCACCACACTCTGTTCCCATCTCACACTCCTCACCACACTCTGTTCCACCATCTCACACTCCTCACCACACTCTGTTCCACCATCTCACACTCCTCACCACACTCTGTTCCACCATCTCACACTCCTCACCACACTCTGTTCCACCATCTCACACTCCTCACCACACTGTTCCCACATCTCACACTCCTCACCACACTCTGTTCCACCATCTCACACTCCTCACCACACTCTGTTCCACCATCTCACACTCCTCACCACAGGCCCAGAGGCAACAGAGCCCAACAGGCAGGGAACCAAAGCCTCTCGCATGGTGAACCGAATTCTCCTTCTCGGATGTTGTGCTCTGTCCTGTGGATAGCCCATGCAGCAAGAAACTGACGGAGTCTTCTAGGGCAATCCTGCCAACAGGTGACTCTCCCACCACAACCACTTGAGTGAGGTGGCAAGTAGACCCACTCAGCTAATCCTCAGCTTTGGCCCCCGCCAGCATCTTTCAGTGTTTTTAAGGGGCAGTGCCTGGGGATTCACCAACACCCAGTACACGTTCCTGACCTCAGAGATAGCGAGATCATAAGAACTACTACTACTTGTCAATATCTGTCCAGAGGTAGCCGTTGTAACAATGAAGATGGGGTTATATTTATAAAGAACAAGAAAAGGAAAATGCCAAGTGTATTTGGAGAATTCTAGAACACTGGCTTATTTATAACAAATTTTCTAAGTATAAATCACCTGTGTGTATTGACAGGTTCCCAAAGAACTTCTTCTGTGTTAAATTCTTTTTAAAAAATAATAGATTTATTTACTGCATGTGTAAGAGTGTTGGCCTACATGAATGTATGTGTACTACATGAATGCCTGGTGCTTCTGGAGGCCAGAAGAAGGCATCAGATACCCTAGAACTGGGATTACAGATGGTTGTGAGCTGCTATGTGGGTGCTGGCAACTGAACCTGGGTCTTTTGCAAGAGCAGCCAGTGCTCTTAATGCCTGGGCCATCTCTCCAGCTCTCACACTCTTACTTGTATACATTCCCTACTTGTACTAGTTGAGACGGCTTATTCCTTTATACATCTGCCTTTTGTCGATGCTGTAGATTGCTGAGACCAGAAACCCTCTCTGTTTAACTTAGTCACCCTAACACTCAGCATGACATGTGGTGAGCAAGCGTTTGCTGAATGAGATTCCAGATGTTAATGTTTTCAGAATTTCTATCAGACTTTTGCTCCATTAAAAAAATGCTATTGTTAATCTGGTTGTGGTCCCAGGCAGAACCTTGTAACAAATGGAGTTCTGGTGAGCAAGGCAGCGGGATGAACGGGAAAAGAATTACGTTTCTCAGTTCTGTTCCTTTACAGTTGGTAAAAGCAGGCAAGTGTAATTGGTATTTACTTGCTCCACTATGGATTGTTGAAAACACTGAAACTGTAAGAACATCTAGCTATTCCAGAGGGCCCTTGAAGGCCTACAAAAGGCATATAAAAATATCTTTACATAAAGCAAAAAATCTTCTAACAACTACAGAAATTCCACAGACCTGAGGCTTCTTTTATTTAGCCAATGACTCCTGTCTTGCCATTTCACATGGGACCTTGGACAAATTCCTTCTCACGTCTGGACCCAGTGACTCCGATCTGTAAATCAAGAAGTAAAACGGTTGGACTGTGTGTTTTCTAATTTCTACTTCGTGTCTCCGATGCTCTGAGCCCTGTGACATAGACTGAGATATCCTGCTGATTCAGACCCACAGCAGATCTGGGTTTGAGTCTCAGTTCTGCTTTTCAGACAGTAAGCTACTCTCTGGTCTGAAAGCCTCAGGGCTCCCAAATGTAAAGGGGGGCTGTGAAAGCCTAAAACATTTGCCCCCTTACGATAAAAACAAACCTCAAAGACAGGATGACCAATACACCAGCTGTGAAATGGGGAGACACAAAAGGAAAGCCAAGACATTGAATCAGCTTTCCAGAAATTTCCATTCTGGTTGGGGTCAACTATCAAGCTAACTCTCATCTAATCTCACTTAATATAAGCATACAATATTTCATCAGTATGGAGTTTTCTCAAATGTTTTGAGACTCAGCCTATATGTCCCGGCCTGGCACACTGGCCCTCCCGGCCACAGTATCTGGGTAAAGTTGACTTTTTTTAGCTACTTTGGCTACCCTGTAATTCGATTCTTCCCCTTCATTCCTGGATTTTCTCTTTGCTTCTTTGGCTTTGGCCAAGCCTTTCATCTTTCCTGAATTTCTCATCGAGATCATTTCTAACACTTCCCCTTTCCCAACATAAATAGTTCTTGCTCGCTCATTGTCCTACCCTGCCTCACCTCTGGCTCCAATTAGAGTAATATTTATTTTTCCCTTTTAAGAACCTCTGTAGCTTCTACTCTTCAGAAACGAGGCAGCCCAGATCGTGCTAAAAGCCTTTTATTATGGTCACAGAAAATCTGCTCTGACAAGATCCAGCTCGACAAGACTGTGTCCTGGAGATCTTCCTTCATTTAGCGTGGTCTCACTTTCTAGGTCATGTCACTGCGGAGGAGATGAGGTGTTGTCTGTTGATAGAGATTTGAAAGAGATGAAGGAGTGGAATGTGGGCTAAGTGCCTCGTGGTACTGCAATGTCGTGTAGTTTCTTCTATTTCAATGAAGGACGCTCTGCCGTTTGCTGGAGAAGGAAGAGAAACAAACGCAATCGTTTTCCCCACGGAATTGTTGATTTTTACGTTTTTTTTTCTCTCGGTTTTGTTTTTACTTCTCTGAGACCAGCAGCAGCAGCCCAAAGACAATGATGAAAACAGATTTACTAATAGCAGGGGACAGATCAAACCTTCCCAAAACTGAATGTGATTAGACCCTGGGACCTTCCAGAGTACGGACAGTGTGGAAGAGTCTGGGCCATGAGGACAGTAGATAACCCTACTCTCTCAGAGGGGTCAGTCACACCCGGCCAGCACTCCTCGGACTGGCCTCACACACTTCCCTCACATTGCTTTGTGATGACGTCTATTTGCTGAATGATTCTAGTAACCATGTCACGAAAACCTGTGACAAGGGCTACCACACTCTTCACGACACTGAAACCCAGGTGCCGCTCATTCTTCTCAGTATTTGAAATTAAAATATACGTACATCACTTCCCCTCCTTTCTCCTCCCAACCCTTTGATGAACCCCTCCGCTCTCTCAAGTTCATGGCCTCTATTTCTTTGTTATTACATGGATACGTGTGTGTGTGTGTGTGTGTGTGTGTGTGTGTGTGTGTGTGTGTATTACTAAATACATAAATATAGCCTTCTGGCCGGGCGGCGGCGGTGGCGCACGCCTTTAATCCCAGCACTCAGGAGGCAGAGCCAGGAGGATCTCTGTGACTTCGAGGCCAGCCTGGTCTACAGAGTGAGAGCCAGGACAGGTACCAAAACTATACAGAGAAATCCGGTCTTGAAAAACAAACAAACAAACAATGTGTGTGTGTGTGTGTGTGTGTGTGTGTGTGTGTGTGTGTGTGTGGTGTGTGGTGTGTGGTGTGTGTGTGTGTGTGTGTGTGTGTGTGTGTGTGTGTGTGTGTGTGTGTGATCTCACCTTCTAAGTCTATCTAATGTAACTTGCATGTATGTTTTCAAGGATGACCATTTGGTGTTGGATAACTCATTGCAGGGCTCTACCTTGGGGAAGACTGTTTCTCCCACTGCCCGCATCCCTTAGCTGCCTGTAGTTCTCTGTCTGTGGTGGGGGTCCCATGCGACTCCCCCTTCCCTGTTAGCGCGTCTATTGATGTCATCCTTGTTCAGGTCTTGTTTAGGCAGCCACGTTGACGAGACTTCATGGGTGTAGCCCTTCCGACATTCCTAGGAGACGGAATCTCACAGCAGACTCCGTGTTCCTCTGGCTCTTACAATCTCCCTGCCTCCTCTTCAGCTATGATCTCGAATCCCTGATCCCCAAGCTGTCTCTTTGATGAGACAAGGGTCTAAACTCTGCTCTTACCATATGCATCAACAGCAGGGAAAGGGAGACTGGTTGAGCTTCACTAGCGCTCCCAGAGCAAGAACCAAGAAAGTAAAGGGCAGAGCCAGTGTACCAACCCTGGCAGCCTGGTTCAGAGTCCAGGCGCTGAGCTAGAAAGGCAGTGGTCTTCAAAGGATCGCAGTGGCTACTACAGGGATACGAGTCAGCAACATGACTCGGCCTGGCATGCTGTAATTGCCAAATGAATAGTCCCCATTATTATGAAGATGGCTAGATATAGATATTTATGTTTCAATTAATGACCTCGTTTGGGGTAATGCATTATGACACAAACTCCGAAGTGCTACATATAATGAAACGGTTTCTTTCGTTCAACAAGTCATCAGTCCTTATTAGGGCACAGCTTCTGAGGTCCTTGCAGGGGACAGGATTCCAAAAAGATGAAGCCCGTGGGCTCTTGTGAAGGAGGCATCAGTTACAGAGACGAGTAAGGAGACGTCACCATGCCCAGCCATGTGACCAGCAGGGAGACAGACTTAGGCTGTGGGAGACACCCACCAGATGCACCGTTCTCCGCCACGGGCAGCACAGGGAATCGAGAGATTCCGTTCCCTTTGGCAGGAGCAGAAAGACAATTGCTTCAAAGAGATGAGGCAGCTGAAGGCCTGTCTCCCCACCTGAGCAGCCTGAGGAGGGAAGGGGGAAGGAGTGTCTTAATGCCTGGAATTTCACTCATTCATTCATTTACTCATTCATTCATTCATTGGATATGCCATCAAAGTACCTTGCTACCACTCAAACAAACTGCTATGGTTTAGGATTTGCATGTCCCTTTTAATGCTCCCCCGACCTATGGGTCTATGCATTTGGCTCTCCTGGGAAGTAGGGGAACATCTAGGAAGTTGGGTGTAGTGGAAGGATGGTCTAGGCCACTGGGAAGATGCTCTCCAAGGAGATTTGGGGACCCTAGCCCTTTCATCTTGTTCTCTTTGGTTTCCCAGATGCTATAAGGCAAACAGCTTTCTTTGTCAAATGTCCCTACCAGGATACATTGTTTTGTCACAGACCCAGAAGCAATGGGACAACTGACAAGCTGAAATTCCCAAAATTGTGAGTCAAAATAAACCTTTCCTCTTTTCACGTTGATTATTTCAGGCATTTTGTTGCAGCCTAGAAAGGTGAAGAGCTGATAGGCTCATTTTTCCATCTGAGAATGCGTTCATCAGCTGTGGACGCAGGGCCTCAAATGGACTGATTGAGTCTGACAACCTGCACAGAACAGCATCTGATCTCCTCTAGGTAAGCAGTGCGGACCAGTTAGACACTGGTTCTCTTTCCTTCCTTCCTTCCTCCCTTCCTTCTTTCTTCCTCCCTCCCTCCTTCCTTCCTCTTTCCTTCCTTTTTCCCTTCCTTCCTTCCTCCTTCCTTCTTCCTTCCTTCCTCCTTCCTCCTTTCTTCCTTCCTTCCTCCTTTCTTCCTTCTTCCCTCCCTTCCTTCCTCCTCTTTCCTCCTTCTTCTCTTCCTTTGTTTATCTATTTAAAATATGCCCCTTGCAGGAGCCCCACCCCCCACCCTGGGCCGGAAGTAGAATCCATGTGAAGAATGCTAAGAGGGTGAGAAGAGGGTCAGGGGCATGTATCAAAAGCTGGGAGCAGAGGGTGGGGTTCCCTCTGCCTGGAAGATGGCCCGAGACAGGGCAGAGGACAGAGAGGAAGGCTCCTTAGTCCCATTTATAGGAAGGGGTGTTAGCCTCATTGTGCTACCATAACAAATCACCACAGACTTGTTAGTGGCATAGAAAATAAGCTTATCCTTTGGGGTTCTGGATGCCAGAAGCTGGAAATCAAGATGCCCCATGAATTGCTTCCCTCCTTCCTACAGAGGAAGGATCTGCCCACTACCTTGTCCCAGCTGCTGCTGGCCGCTGGCAATCCTCAGCATACCTTGGCTCATAGCACCAGGCCCCCAGCCCCTGCATCCACTACTCTAGTCTAGGCTTTCTTTCGCCTTGATGATGTGGATACAGGTCCAACCTAGTCCGCTCTGTTCTCCTCTTACTACACCTGCAAAAACTCTGCTTCCAGACAAGGCCACATGCAGAGACTCCAGCGGGCCTGACGGTACTCTGGAGGCTGTATGGAACCCAGCGCAGCAGGAGATGCCACTGGGCGCGTGCTCGGTCCCCTGCAGTTGTAAAAGCAGCTTGTAGGAGCCGCTCACTTTGATGATACTCAGTCAAGCCTTAGCAATCCAGATGAAAACAACTCACTGAACCTGTGCCGTTTTTTAAAAGTTTTATTGTTTTTATTTTATATGGATTGGTTTTGTTTGTTTGTTTTGGGGTTTTGTTTTGTTTTTCCTGCAGGCACACATACGCACCATGTGCATGCAGTGTTCTCAGCGGTCAGATGAACTGGATTCCCTAGCACTGGAGTTATATAGAGTTTTGAACCATGATGTGTGTGAGTGCTAGGAACCAAACTTGGGTCCTCTGGAGGAGCAGGAAGTGTTTAACCTCTGAGCCATCTCTCCAGCCCCCACAGCTTGTGTTTTTAAGACTGATTAAGACCAACAAATAACCAGTACACACTACTCTTTTTCTATTCCTTCTTTTAAAAGTTCGATTTATAATCATTAACATTAAAAGCTTTCTAAAGCTATTTTCTTTTTTAAAATGGATAAGCACATGCAAGACATGGTCTCAACTGTGTAAAGAATAAATATGGAAATGTACATAGAAACAAGTGACGGTAATAATAATGAGCAGAGCCTGAGCTGGACACTATGCGGGCCCCTGGTCCAGCACTCCAGGTGTTTTGATCTTCACTACAGCCCTGTGGAGGTCTTATTTCCCCAACATTACTACTTCCAACAGAGCTGGCAGATCTGCTATATATTTATTTAGTGTGGCAATAGTGCATTCACAATTTGGGGAAAAGAGTTTCATGTGAATTTTTAATATATCAATATACTTATAAATAATAGTTAATATAATAAAGTAGAAACAAAATCATAAATACACATTTTAAATCTAACCATGTGTTTTTTGTGTTATTGTATCGTTGGGTTTTGACCTGATCCAGATCTTGCCCGACTATAAACTATTTTCTTCTAGAAGGTTCTCTGAGGCTGGAGAGATGGCTTAGCAGTTCTTCCAGAGGACCTGGGTTGATTCCCAGCACCCATATGGTGACTCACAATCATTTGTAACTCCAGTTCCAGGGGATCTAATACCCTCTTCTGGCCTCTAAGGCACCAGGCACACATGTGATATACAGACATGCATGCCAGCAACACACCCATACCCAGAAAATAAATAATTTCCTTGGAGGAGGAGGAGGAGGAGGAGGAGGCAAAGGAGAAGGAATTAGTATAGTAGTATTCGGGTTGTTGTAGGGAAAGGGTTAAGAGTCACTCAGCTCTTCATGGGAAATAGCCAGTTTCTTTGCCAAGAGCCACAGTGTGCTTCCTGCCCCCTCACTGGGGACGAATAGAAAACGGGAGGTTTCAGAGACAAATTATCCCAGTGAAAGCTGCTTAGAATGGGGTGAAAAATAACTAAAGGATGATAACAAGTGTCTGAAATGTTTGCAGAGATGAGTCTGATTTATTATGGGGTACGTAAGTGCAGGCATGGACTTGTAGCTGCAAATGTCCCCCACATCTGTATGGCCTGTGGAGGATCAGAAAAACCTCCCCCTGGTAGTTCTGATCAGAGATGGTGCTGGTTTATGTTTCACTTTCTCAAGCACACCTTTTAGTTTTCTTTGTTTTAAGTTCTGATCCATCTTCAGGGGTATTTCTTAAAAGCTGAAGCAAGCCCTGGACCGACTGAATCTATACATTGTGAAGTCAGTCTGGGTTTTCATGTATGGGAGCGTGAGAGATCACCTCGTGTGAGACGGTTTTTCTTCTTGATCTGTTGGCTAAGAGGCCAGGGAGCAAAAAGAACATAATCCCATTGCTTCTTTGCTATCAGAGTTGGTGTTAAGTTTCTGTCTTTGCAGCATTCTCTTTGCATATAGCTCATTTTTCTCACCACTCTGCTCCAGATTACGAGACAGGCACCAGGTAGAAGAGATAAAGGATTCCATAAGAGCCTACTGCTCTCTGGTGTGGAAATTTGGGGTTTATACTTCTTTGAGTTTTGTTTTTGTGTATCCATGCTTCTTTCTTTCTTTTATTTTTAGTTTAGCAGCCAAGAATTCAAGAGTTAAGGCTGATAAATCTGCGTGAAGATTATCTCACCTACCCAAGTGTGGGAGAAAACGTGAGTCCAGAATAAATTGCTTTTCTCAAAATGGACTTTACTGGCTTGATTTGGCCTGGGAACAAAGCTAAAAGGTAGGTGGAGCTTCCCACTCCAACATCTACATCTTGATTCCCTGGGAGCTCAGATGTTGGGAATCCCCCAAGCACCTTTATGGATGAAGTGAGGACTTCGGCTCCCCCAAAAACAGACGGCAAGAGTCCAGCACCAGCATGGGTTGCTGGAGCATCTCCCGAATCCTGAAGCTCCAGATGGGCATAGCATGCGAAAAGCAAGACTCAAAACCTTGCACCTCAACCCTGAGGAATTAAAATCTAATGCACATATCTTGGGTGTTTTAGAGACGTCATGCTTTCCGTGTGTAAAATTATTTTGGGTGTAAAAACATAAATCCCAACAAGTGTGCTAAGTGTACGTATTACACGTAGTTGTTGGTGTATGAGTACTGCTGGTTTCACTGTGGTCTGTGAGTGTGCAAGGTACAAGCAGAAACCACAATCCAACACAGGGTGCTAAACTGGCTATCAAGGAAAACCACTGAGCCTCCCCAACCCATGCATCTCCTTGGAGTGTTCTGATCCAACTCAACATCCTTAAAATTCCCAGGTCAGTCAGAAAGCCCTCCCAGCTCCTTTTAGTCTCTGAGTTCTTCAGCACCCCCTTCCCCAATCTTCACAAATCAGCCTAATAACCAGAAGCCAGTTCTGAAATATTGTTTGTTTAAAATTTTAAATTGCAATTTAACTGCACACGCCATGGGATCATGGACCAAAAGCCCAAATGGAGAATAATAATTTTTTTAACACAGCACTGGGTAAGAATGACCTTGTGAAAATGTATTTTGCACATGTTCCATTGCTGGATTTCTGCTGCTAGTCTTTTTTTTTTTTTTTTAATGGAAGCCATCATTTTAGGAGGTAATATAGTAACCCCAGTTAATTCGTATGCCACTGCTCAATTGGAGACTGAAAGCTGAAGGCCACAAGGTTGTGTTATAATGGAAAAAAGCTTTTTAACAAAAAAGCCAGAAGACCTCGCTTCGAAGATGAACCACACCAGTGCCTCTGTGAGGGAGTGAACAAGTTGCTTAGCCTGCTTGGATCTCAGTCCCCTCATCTCTGAAATGGGTGTAACAGTGTCATGCAAACGTATGTAGTGTTCTTCCAGAAGTAAAGGGCAGTGATGAGGGTAGCAGCCCGCTTTGGACGCAGACCCCAGGATATTTGCTGTTGGCCATGTTTTTAGCTGCTGACGTGCTTTATCCACGCCATCTCCTGACACTAGGCAGCCAGGCTTGGTTCAGAGGAGCCCAGTGCAAGGCTTGACCTTAAGTCCTGACTCTCTCCTGATCACCACATCTGCAGTGTGGAGCTGCCATACCGTGTCTCTTGGGTTGTTTTGTGGCATAAATGAGGTGAGGGGTCTAGACATGCTTCAGAACTCCATCAATAATTCTGGGGGCTAGATGTTTAATATGTCTATTTGTGTGGCCCTCATTGAATATCAAAGACTGGCCAGTTTATCAACTGCCCCCCTCCAAGGTATATTGCCATGTGGTTTTGGAGGCTGGAAAGTCCAAGCTTGATGGATGAGCATCTGGGGAGAGCCTTTCAGAGAAGTTGCACTGTCCCGTGGAAAAAGGGGGCACAGAAAGCCAGAGAGGAACTCATGGCCCCAGTCACTAATCCATGAGTGTGGGGCCCACACCACTTTCACGCCTCACGACATGGCTGCTGTAGGGAGTGAAATAAGCCCTGAGAGAGTAAAGTCCTGATTGAATGTATATTTGACATGGCCATGGTCTGTGGAGGATTCAAGGCCAGCTGCCCCATGCGAAATTGGCAAAGCAATTAACAATATGGCCAGGCTTAAGAGGAACAGAGCTTTCCTTGGGAGTTTGAGTAAGAGTGTTTATGAGTGTGTAAAGTGTGTAAAGACTAGCAACTGCATCTTCCTCCTCCTGGGTGTCTATAGCCTGAGGCTGCTCCCCTACAGACACCTCCTACGGAGAGAGCCCACCTCTGCCTCTATGCTGTACCTAATAAACATGCAGAGGTTCCAGGTTGTGGACACGGCATTAGCAGAACCCTACCTGATCCCAGCTTCACTGCACACGTGTCTGTGTGTCTGTACTTCCTCCATTTCGTCGATGCTCCTAGCCAGGGTTCTGGAAAGCTATGCAGGACTCCCCAGGCTGTACTACGGATTAGGTTTGGAACATAAACATTATGGGGGACACATTCAAACTACAGAACTCACTGTGATGTCTGCTCTCCCAGTCCTTAGGTGTGTTCAGGTCACTTCTCCAAAGCTTCAACTCTTCCTGATGCAAATCAAAGGATTCACACAGTGTTCCTCATCCCCGTGGAAGCTGAGCCTTCCAAAGATAGACAGAGGCGTGTAGCAGACTGGGCTGGTATCCTTAAGTTCCGGGACTGACCAGGTTGGTGCAGTTTAAGTTAAGAAACAGGATTATCTGGAGATGTACAAATAATCACTAATGACCCCAGGCTCAAAACACAAACCAGAAAATTTCAACTTGGTGAGTCATGAGAAATTCTTTGCAATTGTCCTTAAATCTGACAAAGCCATCCAATGACTGTTCACTATCAGCAGTTGGTTCTCCAATTTTCATTTATGATGCAATCTGGTCTTTTCTATCAAGTTTGAGAACAATCATCCTAATGTATGCTAGAATACAGGTATCAAAACTCTACTCAGCAAATATGTTTGGGAACCTACTGTGTGCCAGGCACACACACACACACACACACACACACACACACACACACACACACGCACAGCTTGCATATGGTCGGAGATGCAGGAAACTCAGTGGATGTGAGCAAAGCCCGGGGGGCTTGGGAGCAGCTTCATGGGCAGCCACGGAAAGCAGACAAAGCTCTGAGGAGGCAGGGCCTATGATATCATGGGAGGGGCAGATGAACCAGGTGCATGGATGGGTCTAAGAGGGGCACCCAAACCGGAAGAAGAGCCTGGATAATGACCTGCAGCCAAAGAACGCACACTGAATGGATGGGAACCAGTAGGTTAGAATTGCACACCTGATGTGATTCGTGCCGAAGAACTCTCTTCAGAAACCGTGCTGATTTAAAGGGATAGGCAAGGTAGCAAGGCAAGAGGCCTGTGGTATAACTCAGGCAAGAGACAACAGGTGGTGGTGACTGATAGTGGTGGTGGAAATGGAGAAAAGCTCATGGATTCAGGGTTTTGAAAGCCAGCAAGGGGTGGAGAAGAAGGAGGGAATGCAATCTGTAGCACTCAGGACGAAACAGAGAGATTCATTATAGAAACCACGGAAGAGAGAGAAGAGACTCGGGAATAGACTCCTGAAGAATGCCAAAGTTGAACCGATGGCGGAAGAAATGGAGTCAGGACGTGGCTGGGGACGCGAGGAGAAAGCACAGGTGGGTAATTCCTGTTAGGCAGGGTAAAAGAGTGCTTCAAGGAAGCCCTCGGGGCCATGGAGGTGGCTCGGCAGCTAAAGGCCCTGCCATGCGAGTGTGAGGACCAGAGTTCAGACCCCCAGAACCCACATAAAATGTGGGCCACGTGTGATTCTAGTGCTTTGAAGCCAGAACCAGGCCCCAGAGCAAGCTGGCTAGTCAGACTGGCTGTGCTGGTGACTCACAGTTCAACTGCCGGGTCCCATCTCAACGAATGAGGTGGAGGCACCATCAGGGAAGACTCTCAGCTTCCGAGAGATGGGTGAAAGTATCAGAAAGTGGAAGAAGTGAGTGGAACGCAATATCTAAAATGACTAATTGGGTACGTTGGCAGTTTTACATACTTTACCACAGCAAGTCTTCCACAGACCAGGAAGAACGGATTATGTCTGTAGCTAGAGTTTTCCTGCCTTGCCCACAGTCAGGACAAATCTTTGTCTTCCGCCAGTCCCACAGCTGCTCAGACCCAACCAAGTAAACACAGAGACTTATATTGCTTACAAACTGTATGGCCGTGGCAGGCTTCTTGCTAACTGTTCTTACAGCTTAAATTAATTCATTTCCATAAATCTATACCTTGCCACGAGGCTTGTGGCTTACCGGCATCTTCACATGCTGCTTGTCATGGTGGCGACTGGCAGTGACTCCTTCTGCCTTCCTGTTCTTTTATTTCTCCTCTCTGTTAGTCCCGCCTATACTTCCTGCCTAGCCACGGCCAATCAGGTTTTATTTATTGACCAATCAGAGCAACTTGACATACAGACCATCCCCCAGCACAGCCAAGTGCAGACCATCTCAGACACCTGCACTCAGGCCCGTGGTCCTAATCATCCTCTATGCGGACCTGCTGGGTAAAGCCACGAGGAACCCGAGAACGGGCTCCCACAGGACATACAGAACATCCCACAGCATATGTCGATGTCCCCACTCTGGATGTGCTAAGTGTGCCTGTGCGAGCTGTACCGTTTAAATTGTACGAATTAGATCTCTTATATATCCGTTCTTCAAAAAAGGCCCAAGTCGTCAAGTTCGAGCAGACTTTGTCCTTGTTCACTGTAACAGATACCAGAAAGCTGCAAGTGCTGTCAGAGATTTTAGTAGAGGGACAAAGAGGGGAACCAGAAGCCAGAGTGAAAAGTGAGTTGGGAACAAAGAAGTGACATCGAGTCATAGTGAGCGTGTGCCCCCAGAGAAGACACCTCTAACGAGACTGCCGGAGAGGGGAGGTGGGGTACGGATGTGTGGCCAGAGGACAATGGCTGCTAAAGGGGAGTTCTGGGCATTTACGGTACCCAGAGGAGGGGCCCTGTCAGTCGGATGCGATGGCTGGTGTGACGTGAAAGTGGGGAGAACTGACCATCCCAGACTCTGAAGGCAAATCTGTGTAAGCTGCTGTAACAAAATGCCATCAACCAAGTAGCTTCTTAGCATCTAGGCTTGTTCCTCACGGTTCTAGAACCTAGAAGTCCAAGATGAAGGAGGTCTACAGATTGGGTCTATGAGGCCCTGAGCTACGGTTCTTGTGGTTTAGATCAGGTTTTGTTTTAGTTTCTGTTTCTGTTTCTGTTTTTTTTTTTTGGGGGGGGGGTGTTTTTTCCAAGACAGGGTTTCCTTGTGTAGCTCTGGCTGTCCTGGAACTCACTCTGTAGACCAGGCTGGCCTGGAACTCACAGAGATCCGCCTGCCTCTGTCTCCTGAGTGCTAAGATTGAAGGTGTGTGCCACCACTGCCCATCTTAGAAGGCATGTTCTACGAGGCTCTGTGCCATGGTTCTTGTGGTTTGCCTCCTTGCTCTTCACATGAGGAGGGGGACAAGTCATCTCTCTGGGTCTTTTTTTTTTTTTTAAGAATGGCACCAGTTCCCATTTACAAAGGGTCTTGTAGAGAAGGAAGAAGCCAGGTTCGTTTTGGATCCAGGATGTAGGAAACTGAAGGAGTCCTGCCATGAAATTAAAGAAGATGGGGTGGTTTCACTTATCTGCCATGGGGACTAAGAAAGAGGACCACCAAGGGGACTCACTATGGTTTCTGGACAAACGTCAGAGGCCCGGGTAGGATCCACAGAGGACTGGTGGCGTCTCCAGTGCACGGCTGTGTGAGGCTTTCTGTGGGGATCCAGTCTCCCCCTTCTTTCCTCGGTGCCTTCTCCACGGACGTCCCCATTCTTACGCCCTTCTCTCCGGTCACCCCGTGTGCAGACTGAGTTTGTATCTTCGGCCCTGGTAGCGCCCCTCATGTTGGTCCGCCCCCAGATTAGGCTTCACCTGGCTTCCTGCCCTGGCCAGGTTTACAGGAACGGCTCACCCGGCCATCTAAAGCCGCTGTGAGCGTCTCTCACTCAGTCCTTCGCTTCCTGCCCGTTCCTGCTCTATCCTGTGGAGCCCCCTCCCACCACCCCACAGAAACCACCAAAGGCACTACGGTGCCCTCTATCCATATTCCTAACGAACAGGAGCAGCTCCTTCTTACTTGACTACTCCTGACTTTAAAATCCACGTGGAGCTGTAACTCACAAACCACACGCGATGCCGTTTAAATTGGACAGCTAGTACATTCCCATCTTAGCATATTCAGAGAGTGCAGCCACTCCGCCTGGAATGGTCTTCCCTGTCCTCCTATCCAGTGAAATATTAACCACCAAGCAAGACTAATTTCTTCCCCAAACTTACACAATTCTCTTTTCCATGATTCTTTGCAAATATACCCCTTACATCCATCTCTCCCCAGACCTTTAGTGAGCCAATTAAAGCAGACACAGTGCCCATACACAGTAGCCCCTTGATAAATATTTATTGACTTACAACAAACTAATGATGTAGAATTTAGGAAAATAAAACTTCAGGACCACGCTCTCTACATGGCAATAACAGATGATCTTCCAAGCGCTATCTCCCCTGAAATAATATCTTCTTTTTAAAGGCTATAATAAAATATTTATTATATTAAAATGTACACAGTATTTATTTTGAACCATTTAAAAGCATACAGCCCAATGTCATGGCGTGCATTTACCAGGCTGTGCACTCCTCAGCTCTATCTATATTCAAAACTTCCTTATTATCCCTGGCACTGACGTAGAAACCAAACAATACTACTTTGCTTCCCAACCCCACTCCAGGCCCTGGTAACCTTTACCCTACTTCCTGCGTCTACAAATCTTCCTGTTCTAGGTGACGCATGTACGTGGACTCATTCAGCATTTGTCCTTTTGGGTCTGTCTTGCTTTACCAAGTGTGATATTTCAAAGTCTGTAGCATTTGCCACAATTATGTTCTGTTTATGCCTTAAGAGTGCCATTCTGTGCATATGCACCATGTTGTTTATTCGTATGTTGGTGACACTTGGGATCCTTTAGCTGCCTTCTAGTTCTGTGAATAATGCTATCATTATCAATGATATACAAATGTCCATCCAAGCATCTGCTTTCCATTGTTTTGGTTGTTTTTGTGTCTAGGAGTGGGATTCCTGGGTTATCTGCAGGCTTTGTGTTGAACTGATAAAGGAACTGCCATCCCATTTTCCACATGGGCGCACTGAGGCCCCAGCTTCCCACATCCTCACCGACATTTATTCTCTCCCTCTAAAAACACTGCAGCCATCTCAGGAGTTGAGAGACCCGGAGCTTTCGTTGGCATTTCTGTTGCCCAGTGACGGTGAGGACCTTTTGTGGGCGTTTGTCCTCTTCTTTGAAAGCCAGCCTGCCAGCTTCTTTGACCACTTTGGAATTGGCTTGTTCCTTTCCTAACTGTTAATAGTGGCTTCCTTTAGCAAAGTGTCCAGGGAATGCAAGTACAGAAATGACCCCAAACACCTCACGTTGGCAAGAACCGGAATCCATTCTGAAATCTTCTGTAAACTTTTACATCATTTCTCTATGATACTTTTATTTATTATGTGTTGGACTTTTCTTTCTTTCTTTTTTCTTTGAATCTAAATTTATGTTTAATTGGTAGCATGATCATTCAGAAAAGATTTATTGTAAGGTTTTTAAATTATAGTAAGATTACTAAACTTTCTCTTTTTTTTTCTTAAGAGATTTTCAATTCGTTTTACATATCAACCACAGATTCCCCTGTCCTCCCTCCTCCCACCCCCGAGCCTTCCCCCTCAACCCAGCCCCTATTCCCACCTCCTCCAAGGCAAGGTCTCCCATGGGGAGTCAGCAGAGCCTGGTACATTCAATTGAGGCAGGTCCAAGCCCCTCCTCCCTGCACCAAGGCTGTGCAAAGTGTCTCACCATAGGCACTAGGTTCCAAAAAGCCGGCTCATGCACTAAGGACAGGTCCCGGTCCCGCTGCCTGGGGGCCCCTAAACAGTTCGAGCCAAACAACTGTCTCACTTATCCAGACTAGGAGGCTGATAGATAAGATGCTCTGGGGTGGAGAGATGGCTCAGCTGTTAAAGGCTAGGTTCACAACCAAAAAAGAAAAAAAAAAGTGTTCGATTTTTCTAAGATCACAAAGAATTGCTGGGTGGTGGTGGCACAGGCCTTTAATCCCAGCACTTGGGAGGCAGAGCCAGGCAGATCTCTGTGAGTTCGAGGCCAGCCTGGTCTACAGAGCGAGATCCAGGGCAGGCACCAAAACTACACAGAGAAACCCTGTCTCGGAAAAAAAAATCACAAAGAATTACCTCATCAACATAGTTGAACTTTCAGGGGTGTCCAAGAGACCCCCCCCAGAATGATACCATCTATTGCCATTGCTCTTTATTGCCCACTAGAACTCTGGTAAGACCCTCTTGCTGAAGACACCACACATTTTGGTCACTGGACATGAGAAAAAATTTAGTTGTCAGGAAGCTTCCTGCCAGCTGGCTGGCTTTCATAGTCCCAGAAGGTGCCATGGAGGTTTCTGGAGAGGAAAGGTCATCTTGAGTGGCCTACAGTGACTGGCATAGCATGGTATGCTCACTGGTGCGATAGTGGCATTACTGTTACAAGAGAGACCAATCGCTTTCTTACCACATTGAAGGCCCGCTCCACAGAAGGAAATGCATGCTGGTACCATAGGTCTGGCTGGGGAGTGCATGGGCTCAAGGGGTCAACCTGAGTTAGTCGACCTGCTAACGGGCATGTATCGAACTGCCTCTAGGTTCATATCTCCATACCCATAGATTAGGCCAGTGCTCAGACCTCATCAGAAAGGTTTTTTTGTAAGCGTCTGCCACACATCTGTATCACACCCTGCCCTAACAAGGGACTCTCACAGAAGAGGTGGAAAGATTGTAAGAGCCAGATATTGGGGAGGATTGGGATAAAACAATGTCTCCTGGACACGACAGGTCCACCACACTTAGGAAATCACAGCCACTGTGCATGCAAAAGATACAAAGCCAGACAATACCCCAGGTGGGTTGGGGAGGGCCTCACAAGACCCCACTCGTAGTTGAGGAGATGTTCTCCCAGTCTACGTGAAATGTGAGAACATGCCAGAATAACTAAGAAATAGATTGTCCATTTCCTCAGGACTCACTGTAACTTGAAACAACAGAAATTAGTCCTTATTGTGGGTTGAATTTTGTCCCCCATCTTCACCCCACAGTTGATGGCTGCTGGGGGAGAGTCAATTTTCTTTAAGGGTGTGGTCCCTGGTGGGCCCGCCATGCTTGGATGGGTCTATGGGCCATGCCCATGGGTCTATGGGCAGCACAGACTGGATGTGATGGGTTAGTGAAAAAATTCAGGAGTACCCGAAGTTAGGAGGGAGTGGGGATTTAGAGGGAGAAGTAGAGGGGGATACATTGTATGCACATGCAAAGTTTCCAAATTAATGAAAATATTATATTAAAAAATCAGTTGGGCCTAGGGCCAGCAAGGTAGCTCAGGAGGTGGAGGTACTGATGGCCGGAACTCAGAACATGGGAAGAGAGAACCAACTTCCGCAAGTTGTCCTCTCACATCCACACACAGGCTGGGACATAAGCAAACATGCATGCACACAAACAAAGCACATGCAATGAATAACCATAAAAAACATTTTAATAATTGGAATAGACTTCTAAGCAACAGATTAGGGTACCAAACCATGTACAGTATTAGGACATCCCAGAATAATCAGGAAGTCGGATGAACTCTGAGTTCACTCAGGATTCAATATAACTTGAAACAATAGAAACTGATCCTCCTGGGGGGGGGGGGGTTGACTTTCGTTCTCGTCTCTCGCCCCGCCCCCACCCCACAGATTTACATGTCGTCCTAATCTCCATCTTAGATGGAGCTACATTTTCTCCTTTCTTAAGGTAATCTAGTAAAAATAAGTTCAGGGTAGGGGCATCCACAACACAACTAGTATCCTTACCAAAAAGCAGCCATTTGGACACGTGTGGAAGAGAAGGACCATGAGAAGATGAAGGTAAAGTACATCACCGTATTCTCATGGCTTCGTCCTGGAAACCTGACTGGGATGATGACAGAATGAAGGACAGATGCACAGACACACAAACAGAAAAGCTGGTGTTAGGGCTGGAGAGATGGCTCAGTGGTTAAGAGCACTGAATGCTCTTCCAGAGGACCCAGGTTCAATTCCCAGCACCCACATGGCAGCTCAAAACTGTCTGTAACTCCAGTTCCAAGGGACCCAACACCCATGGCAAAGCATCAATACACATAAAATAAAAACAAACAAATTTAAAAAAAGAAAAGAAAAGAAAAGCTGGTGTTCAGTCTGATGGAGGGCACCAACTATGCAACCTGGAAATACCAAATTTATTTTAAACATCCAAATTAGGCAGGAGAATTTATTATATGCAGCTGAACAAGGAAGCAGGTTTAGATAATGAGAGGTCTCCAGGCGGTGACAGTCGTCTGGCAGGAGAAAGTTGTGGGGTTGCTAGCTTTTGTGCTTGGACCAGAGGACAGCTTTGCTGTTCCCAGGGGTCCGCGACAAGACTGTGCCCCAGGTGACGGTGCACATACTCTCAGGACTTCATCTGCTCCCTCTGCATCCACCCAGGGCGTCCTCTGCTACCCATCGTGCAGAGAGCTGCTGCTGTCTTCAGGCTGTTCACACACATTTGCACAGCCACAGGATGCCACCCTGACATCAGCAAGCTGGAAGTGACCGTCCACGAAATTCCACAACTACGTCGTTAGTGCAAGACACAGTGCTACTATCAGGGGCACATGCTGCACTGCGTCCCGATTGTATGTGCCCCACTACTTCTCCAAGGGGGCTCGGGGTCTGAAAGCCACTACGAGAGAAATCGAAAGGAAGGAGGGATGAGAAAGATAGAAAACATAATTCTCCTCCCTCCCTTACTTCCTCCCCCTTCAGTCCTCTCTCTCTCTTTTTCTTTCTTTCTTTCTTTCTTTCTTTCTTTCTTTCTTTCTTTCTTTCTTTCTTTCTTTCTTTCTTTCTTTCTTTCTTTCTTTCTTTTCTTCCTTCCTTCCTTCCTTCCTTCCTTCTTTCTTTCTTTCTTTCTTTCTTTCTTTCTTTCTTTCTTTCTTTCTTTCTTTCATTCTTTCTTGTATTTGTTTGTTGAGACAGGGTCTGTCTATCTAGCCCTGGCTGTCCTGGAACTCACTCTGTAGACCAGGCTGGTCTTGAACTCACAGATACCCACCACTTGTGCCTCCTGAGTGCTGGGACTAAGCGCACACCCCATCACACCTGGCTGGGTTTCTTTCAAGCACTGGCACTGATTAGAAATAAAAGTGACCTGTGACTACCGTTTTTTTTATTACTAGAGAAATCAGCATTTTCCATATTCTATTAAATACAAGGTAAGTGTTTTTATAACATTGGTTTGGAGGCAAGTCAAGTTACCGGCTTCATAATCCTTTACTCAGCTCTGTAATTCCTCAGAGATGTCAAAAGCAAGATGCCTTTAATAAAACGAATGGGATGTGGATGGGAAGACTGCAAGGGTCAAGCTGTGGAGACAGCCCAAGCCCTCTGGCTCTGCCTTCAGCACCGCCTCTTAGCTCCCCTCTCCACCCCCTTGAGCTTGTTTGCCTTCTTTTTCCATGCCTTTGGTTTCCTGTTCTCTGCGTCATGGCGGAATGTTTGCGGAGGGTCAGTTCCACCCAGCATGGTTCTCCTGGCGATGGGAATCACCATCCCCAGCAACAAGAAGTAGACAAAATGATAGGATACTCTCTTCCAAGGGCGCTACAAAGATGGAATGTGTCACAAGCAGCCTGAAGACTCAGACTTGATCAACATTTGACAAGAATGAAGCCATGACCCCTGGGGCTGTCTCTGGCCAAAGGTAACCAGTATCTTGGGACGATTAACTCCAGTTTCTTCGCTGAAAACTGGATCTTCTCTATGTGTCAGATGAAAAAAAAAATGAAATTCTTCCACTGTCCAAAAGGCAGTTGCTCAGGGTCCTTTTACCTCACAGGATGATTTTTCTTTTCCACATCCTGGGTCTGGAGACTTCACACTGCCTGGCAGGGTAGAGCTTCAGCTGGGAGAAATCTCTCCTGGCCCTCATGTGGCTTTCAGACACATATGGGGCTTGCTTTCTGAAGAGCTTTTAATAAAAAAACAGGTTCACTGTGATTTCTCTGTAGGTGGATTTTTTCTTGTGCTGAATACATTTATCATGAATGGCCTTTGCCAAAAGCATAATGCTATTGTGCCTATACTATTTTTTAATTGTGTGTGTACTATGTGGGGTGCATGTGTGGCCAGCACGTGTGGATGTCAGAAGACAACTTTGTGGAGTCCGTTCTCTCTCTCAGGTTGCTACATTTGCATGGCAAAGTGCCTCTGCCCACTGAACCACCTCACCAGCCTGCATTTGAAGTTCTCACAAAGCTACACACCTTTTTCTCTCTCAAGAAAATGAGAGTGGTGTTTAAGGGGAAAGAGTACTGTAAAGGCACAGTGGAGATTGGGCTTTGGCAAATGTGTGCACATGATGCCTGTCCTCTTTACCCTCATCTTCTCTGTCCCTAACCAGATGGCGTGTGCTGGATGCATGTCCCAGTCATTTTAGTAACAGGGTTCTTCTGCCAGAGACACCAATACTTTTGGATTGGCAAAGTATGTGTCCCATTGTCAATGCACTCCCCAGATAACCCTGACTTCTTGTCCTCTCCTTTCTAGTGTGGCCGTGGGCAAATCTCCAAGCATCTCAGCGTCTTTATTCAACAGCGCTTATTGTGTATCTACCTTGTACCAGGCAACATGATAGCAAGCTCAGAGAGGGTTCCTATCCTACAGAAGCTACAACTTTAGTGGGAGGCAAGTAAAGGCAGGATGGGCAAGAAAACAAGATAAAAGAGAGAAGGGGTCTGGGGTGGCTTAACTTGTGAAAGGAAACAGTAATAGTTTATTTACCACACTGAGTTTCCATATCAACATCATCAACAAAAGGGCACAAGTCAGTGTCCTGATCCCGGGCCAGCTCCTGCTTTCTGTGTCTAGGGAACATCACCCCAAGAAGCATCCGAGTATCGGAAGCAGTTGTGACGGGAAAATGAGGCAGGTGCTCTGCTAATAAACAAGGAATGCCGGGAGGCTGAGGAAGCACACGGGTATCAAATCCATAAAGGTTTGTTTTTTAAAGTCCTCACTTTCTGCTTGTTATTCTTAAAAGTCTCCATTACAAGAGCAACTCATTTTTTGTTAGAGAACGAGATGGCAAGAAGTCAGAAAACGCGGTCCCACCACCGAGGCAAGCACTGTCAACACCGTGATTGGTGTAGATTACTCCCCTCAAACAAAAGGCACACACACTTGTTTCGGTTTATAAACGTGGACTCATAACACTCTTTTTGTTCTGACCGTGGTTTTCCTATGTGGGAAGATAAGGTTTTTATTTTAGACACATTAATAAAAATAGCTCTTTCTGGGCATGGTAGCACACGCCTTTAATCCCAGCACAGATGGATCTCTGTGAGTTCAAGGCCAGCCTGGTCTACAGAGTGAGTTCCAGGACATCCAGGGCTACACAGAGAAACCCTGTGTCAAAAAACAAAACAAAACAAACAACAACAACAAACATCTCTGATGTGCGGGCTTTCTAAGCCCGTCTGTATTAATTACTGTAATATAGAACCCTGTCTGTATTAATTATTCCCAGTGACCCAACTTGCAGAACAAAACAAATTGGTTGCAATGGATGACACGTTCTGCTCCCACCTTCAGGGAACAGTGTTGAGAAAAGAAGAAAGAATATTGAATTCGGAATGCACTTATTTTTCCTCTCAGTGTTTCAAGACTCCTGGACCTCACTGCAGCTAATCTCATCCAGACCTGGGAACCAGGAAGAAAGAGGTTTATGAAGAAGAATATGTCTAGTGATTATCACCACCCCACACCCAACAAAACCAGGTATGCTTGCCATGAAGGAATCCCGTCTCACCAGGAATTGTATCCCACTTTTTAAGTTAGGAATATGCAATGCCCTTCTTCCCAGGCTAGGAGTTTTTACTGAATAGAAGTAGGCAGTACAGAGTTTCAATAGTAAAAATGCTTCATTTTGTGAATAGCAAAAAACTCGGGTAATCTACACCTTTTCTATGAACGGCACCTGCGTATCATGTGTGAGCATCAACAGCCACTACCATCCCCTAGGGGACCTGTCTGTGCAGCCCCGAGGAACTTCAGAGACTTTCTAGGAAGGGCCGCTCGGGCCCCGCATTGCTTCTTGGCTTCTATTTGAGGAGGGGGACTGCAGCAGCCCGGGGCCTGCCCAGGGTGCCACCATCCCTTCCTCCATCATTCGAAGTTACAGCTCCTGACCTTGCTGTCTCATTAGTCGGGAGGGAGAAGGGACAGTCTTTGTAGAGCCATGGCAGCCTGCTCTCAGACCCAGTGGCAGCCTCTGTAGCCCGCGTGGGGACACGGACAGGAAAGAAGGACAATCCAGAGTGTCATTCCCACACATCGTGTCGAAGACAGCGCCAGCTGGCCGCATCCGTGTGGAATCAATTGTATTTTCGGTGCTTGTCTTTAATCTTATAGAAATGGGATCCTCTGGGCTGGATTTTCTTTCCCCCTGCTTCTTAAATTAGATAATTCCTCCATCTGTGTTCCTTTTACGACTTGCTGGGAGTTCAACTTCATACCTTTACTTCGTGATCTTATGCTTCTCTCTAAGAACAGAAGCCATGGGGTGCCGTAACGTGCTGATTTCTGGACACTGAGGCCTGACATGAAGCAGACATGAAGCACCTCATGCTTGGTATGGAAAAGTCATTGACCTGGGAACTCTCCCACGCCCTGCCCAATGGAAGAAGGCTCCAGAAGAGCAGGCCACCTCTGGGAACATCTGATCTAGAAACTGAAATAACTCAGAGGTCCCAAGGACAGACCAGATCTAGTAAAAAGCTTTTCATCCACATAAGCAGAAAGCTTGAGTCTGTGGATCTTCCCAGGAGAATGGCGCATCCCTGGCTGACTACTTGCTCCCTGTTGGTCCTGTAGGGTACCAGTGGTTATCGCCAACCTGTTCCCTGTCATTCCACAGCACCCCTAGGGCAGGTGCCATGCAGGTTCCATCTTTAAGTGTTTGTCCTAAAAATCAAAGACTTAACAAGATTTGTTTGTCCATTGCCCAGAGTGTTAGTAGTATTAGCTATTATTGGCCAAGGGAGGGAAATTAAGGCCTAGTTAGAATAGATGAAGTGCGCATAGTTATCATTTTACCAAACAAGCCTTCTACAGAGTCAGAGTCTATTAACTGTCGTAATTCAAGCCACTCTGTGGTGGTAAGTGTAGATTTTTCCAGAGCATTTCAACAGCAGACATTATCTTCACTCTCTTCCCTTTGGCTGAAGTCTGTGATAATCATTCATTCAACAAATACATATTGAGCACACACCATGCGAGGGCCCTGTGTTACATGTGGGGGATACACACCGAAAAGATAGGCAGATCTTGGTCTCCTGGAAGGATGTGTGTAATGGACCATGAAAATTATTACTTACATGTAAGGGAAAAGAGGAACAGATATATTTTGGAAAGAAAACTCTTCACTGCCTTCCTATTTATAAAATAGTCTTCTGGTGCTGGCAATGTTTCAGCAGGTAAAGGCACCTGCCACCAAGTCTCAAGACCTAAGTCCAACCCCTGGGGTCCACGTAGTGTAAAGAAAGAACGCTCTCCCACGAGTTGTCCTCTGACCTCTGCACTCGAGATAGTGTATGAGCGCTCTCTCGCTCTCTCTCTACACACACACACACACACACACACACACACACGCACGCACGCACGCACGCACGCACGCACGCACACAACAAATAAATGTAATTTTTAAAAGTTAAAACACACTAACCTTCCGGCCAGGTGTGGTGGCACATCCCTGTACTCCTAGCACTTGGAAAACAGAGGCAGGGATTTTGTGAGATCAAGGCCAGAAAGGGACGTAGAGTGATACACACTGTCTCAAATATAAGTAAGTAATAAAGAAATGAACAGAAAATAAAGCCAGCCTCTGAGATAGGTCCTAGAGTTGTGTGGTCCAGTAGTAAACTACTTTATGCAAAGGACTTTGATCTCATTTTGAAACACTCTTTGCCATTGGTCAGTAGAAAAGTGAGCTTGAAGAGATTGTGGTTGTTTTAGTTTTCCAGTCACCTTAGTCTGTCTTTTATACCATGACCGAAAAGAACACCAACCAGGAGAGCAGAGGCCTGACGTCTCCGTTCCGTCACCGCAGAGTGCCTATTACGCTGCCCGGCAGAGTCCAGCACAGATTCTCCAGGTGACAACATGTGTGTGTCATCTCTTGGCGGGACCCTGGCACATTCCACACATAACAGGGGCTGCAGCCCCAAAGCCCACGCTGACAGTGGGACTGGGCTTTGGGGACGCTTCCTGGGTGACTCCCTGGGGAAACAGAGGAAGGAGGCAGGCACGGGTGTAAGGTTAGTTTCCCTTAGGCTGGCGCTGGGGGGCGGTCTGGTGAGCAGGCAAGTGCTGAGGGACTGTATGGAGGGACTACATTGTGTGAACAGAGGAAAAGAGGTAGATATCCCAACGATGATGTAATGGGTGACAGGCACTCCTCTGGTGGGCTGTGAAAAGGCGATACAATGTGGGTTGTTACCAAAAGACGCACACACTCGCCCACGAGGGGACGCACCACCCCAAGTATGCTGCAAGGAAACTCGCTCTGATGACTTTGGTCTCTCCAGTTACCATGACATCAGTTAAAATTAGAGCTCCTGCTTCGGGTTGTTGAGGACACCCACTTGAAGGTATCAGAATTATAAAGTGTCGTACCAGCAGAGGTCAGTTCCCTCGGAGTGGGAGGCTAGGGCGGTGTGTCTGGTAGGCGGGGGCTCCTCCCCCAAGCCCTCACCATCTCTGGAGGAATCCTCTGACCAGCAACCAAACAGAGGCCACCCCTGTGAGGGCACTGGAGTCTAGTCACCGATCACCTCTGTTTGAACCTTCTGGGAAGCCTCTCCGACTTCCTGTGCCCCGGGACTGAGCACTGGAGAGACACTCGCCCCCTGCACTGGGAGCAGGAGGCACAAAAGCAGAGCTAGGAAATGGCCTGCTGGTTTGAGGCTCAGCTTTCTTTCCTGTAAATGAGAGAGAGCATTGCTCCAGTGCTCAGTCCGTGCAGGAGAGGAACTTAAAGTACTTGAAGTTTAGTGTTAAGAGAACTATAGACGTAAGAAATTGTTCCCACAAATACATTAGAGAGCTGTTTAAATGTTTCCATGCACTGAGAACAAGGGTAGAGGGAGGGCTTAGAGAGATGGCTAAGGGGTAAGAGCACACTTTTGCCCACATGGTGACTCACAACCATCCATGAGTTCAGTTCCAGGGGATCCGACCCCCTTTTCTGACCTCTGAGAGCATCAGGCATACATGCAGGCGAAACATTCATAAAGTAAAATCAATCAGTCTAATTTGTTTTAAGAACAGGAGTAGAGTGATTAAAAAGGAGCTGACTTTCGGGGCGAGTGGAAGCTCCCGGGTCGTGTGAATGAGGCCCAAGAGGACAAGAGTCCCCGTCCACTTCAGCTCCCGCGACTGAGGGGCTTTCTGAGGAGACACCACAACCACAGCAACTCTTATAAGGAAAACATTTAATCGGGGTGGCTTACAGTTTCCGAGGTCCAGACCTTTATCATCATGGCGGGGAGCGTGGTGGCCTGCAGGTAGACGTGGTGCTGGAGCTGAGAGCGCTACATCTTGCAGGCAACAGGAAGTCGACTGACTGCCACACTGAGGGAAGCTCGAGAAAAAGACCTCAAAGCCCGCCCCACAGTGGCACACTTCCTCCAACAAGGCCACACCTCCTAATAGTGCCACTCGCTTTGGGGGGCATTTTCTTTCAGACCACCACAGGTCCCTTGAGTACTCACAGTCCTAAAACCAGCTCAGATGAGGGAAGGCCAGGATGGCCCTTCCCACCCCATAGCCTCTAATGTCAGCCCTCTTATTTCAACCCAGGTTTTCATAGTCCTGTGAGATGAAGACAACAGTCGTAGGTGAGAGACAGCCAAACTGTCACTGTGGTTGTGGTGAGATTTGGGGGCTACCATGGGAACAGGAGGAAACAGAAAGTTTGTTCTCCCAGCCTCCTGCTACTCACCTTTAGGAATTAAACAATGCACATTCAACCTGTCCCCTGAAACTAGCCACACACCCCTCCAGGCTCTCCAACTGCAAACATGCGAGAACCCGGCTTCTAGAACATCAGTGGCTAGCTTAAATCCCACGGAGCACAAGCTGGGGGTGGGGCAAGTCTTTGAGGTGCTTTCTTGATGAATGAAGCGGGGAAGAAGGTTGAAGAATTTTGAATGCTAGCACTTCCCACCAAGCCACAGAACTTCCCATTATTAATCATCAAAACAAACGCTCGCTGCCCTTAGGTGTGTGAGCCTTACACAAGAGAAACCATGAGAAACAGTGCTCCTTTTCATCAAATTATCAACGATGAAATGAATTTTGAAACAATGTCCCAGGTGAATTAGGCATTCAGCTACTTAGCGAGGCACTTTGCAGGGACTCCCATTTATTACTTTTATAAGTTCAGGCGGGTCCTACTGATAATACAGCCATCCTGGTCACATCTCTCTCACTTTAAAGGGTGGGCACGTCATGGCTAATGGCTGCTCTCTGCTGTAGCTTGAGCCAGATGTTGTGAAATGCTTCTGAAAGTTCCCACTGAGCCAGGCAGGAGTCAAGTCCGAGTGTGTGTGTGTATGTGTGTGTGCGCACGCGCAGAAAAGGGTGAGTGACCCATTATTTCACGTCATAGCAGAGTAGGGTAAGTAGGATTCCATCTAGGCTCCATTTCTTTTTCAGATTAGGTTAAATGACCAAAATACTAAAAGCCTCCCTATCTGGTGCAAATCGAGTGCCCGTGCCTGCCAGTTCTGCCCGTTCTGGCTGTGAGTCACATTCTGAAATGCTTTCGATCAGTGTCTAGGTGTGGAGATATCTCATGTGTCTTGCTAAGAACAGGCATGTTTTCATACCAGGAAGGCCCTGAACCTCTTTAAAGTGTCTTTCTTCCTTTAGGGCTGTTTTAGAAGCAAAATTGAGAGCTTTTAACTAAACTGTACATTTTAGTCTCAATTATTCGTGCCCAGATTTGTTAGTGAGCAAGTCAGAACATTTCAAAGTTACCCCCGAGGAAGCCACCTGTTTAGGTATCTGGAAACAGAGAAAGTCCATTTCACAGCTGAAAAAAAAAAAAGAAAGAAAGAAAAGGCATAGAATAGTCAAAGCCATGCCGTCTACTCATTCCTGCGCACGTCTACAGCCTGGCAGGCTGGGTGATGGCTCTTCTCGGCTGGCCGCAGGATGGCCTCTCTAGCAGCAGAGAATTCCATCTACTGGCTGATGCTCAAAATTCTCCTATTAGGGCATAATCCCTTTAGTTTCAGCTTTTGATCCCTGTTAAAATGCAAACACCTCTAGGTAGTTCGACACACAAACTGTTATCTTCCTTTCGCAGTCCAGAGCAGCAAGGAGCCCCACTGACCCAACCAGGCAGAGGGGGAGCCCAGGGCAGATGGAGGATGAAGGAGGAAAAAACAAACTACTTCTTCTGAGTGCTACACAGCGACAGGATGAAACCACAAGTCATCTTCTGTCCGAGCAGGGCAGCATAAATTTATGTAGAATTCGCCACCAGAAGGGAGCATCGGTGAACAATGGGACAAGCTACCATTCTGGCGCTAATTCAAGTGTGGAGGCCTGTTCAGCAGTAAAATATAATGGGTAATCCTCAGGGTCCAGCGCTTCTGCTCTAACTTTAACTAAGGAAAAAAGTTTAGCCTTGTTAAAGCTATTATCTGTTCCTAAATTGCATAGTATATAAAATGTAAATGTGATCACACCACTCTTAAATTATTATAACAATACGCCATTCTGTTTTCTTCCCCTTGACATTTACAAAATTCATTTGGAAGAGTGGGCTCTACCTCACAGAGATTAGTGATAAATCATGTATTTTTAATGAATATCAATAGGAGAAACCCCATGACATAGCCCACCATCTAATTTGATTAAACTGTGCTTAAGGCAACACCACCTCTCCGGCTGGGGAATCGCTCCATAATGACTTTGTGAGCATTATTGCAGGCTGTTTTAATGATTTAATGAACTGCCTCTATATTTAGTTCAATAGCCTTAAAATGATTAGTGTTTAAGAAAAATTAGCTCACTTTGATTTGATTCTATTTGATGGTAAGTTTAAATAACCTAACCCTTCAAAACACAGTGGAAAAAAAAACCCTAGAATCCCAGCCAGCTAACTGCTAGAAAACATTATGACCATCATTAATAACCGTTCATTTATGTTCAGCTGCAGTATCCGGCCTGACAAGCTCATCCGAGGATCTGAGCTGGAGGAACAAGGGTGGAGGCCGCATTTCATCTCCCTCCCCACGACAGGAAAGGGACATAGGGGAGACAAAAGAAAGAGTCTTGGATTTGGTGCATGGGGCTGTAAGGAATTCTCACTAGCTCAAGTTCAAAGAGAGTATCTGTCTACATTTGGGAGAAGTTCTAGGTTTCTACAGCAGGAGGGGGAAATTGGTGTGAGGTTTTGTGCCAAGCTGCCCTGCCCTGCTGTGGGCAGCCAGCATGGTGAAGGTAGAGGAGTGTGGTCAGGAGGCTCCCAAGGACACCCTGATGAGAGTCACGGGGACCGCGGCAGGAGCACTGAAGCAGATGGCATCTGAAACAAGGGTAAGTGATCGGAGAGTCGGTGCGACCCGCCAGGGACCACAGCCAGCTCCTAACCACAAACGAAGAGTGCGAGCAAGAAGACACAAGCCAGTCCTGTCTTCCCCCAGGTGACCACTGAATAGCCAAGACCCGCAAACACAGACTAACGGCAGCATCTAGCAATCCAACGGTGAGCTTCACCGGAGAGCATCCTGGCCTTGCCGGTGACAGTGCTAAGAATGTGGCATTAGAAAGCCAGCAACGGTGGTACACACCTTATGATGCCAGCACCCAGGAGGCTGAGTCACGGAGGCGGGGGGCGGGGGTGTCGAAGGATAGGAGGGAAGGAGGGAGGAAGGAGAGGGAATTGGAGGGGAGAGAAGAGAAACCATCACTACAGGAAAACTACAACCTATCAACTCTGAACTTTGGGACACTACACAACATCCTTACCCAATGCCAGCGCTGTCTGCTCTGCATATGAACCCTAACATCAAGGGACAGTGATTATCCTCATTGTCATCAAAGGAGCCAAACTCAGGGGCTAAGTGGCTTGGCCGCGGTGATACAACCAAGGAGAGGCATTTGAAACGGATCTGTTTGTCGTTCTGGTTCCAGAGCGCTGCCGCAGCCTCGGCTTCCCGTCGGTGCCATGTGATGTGCCTGGCATGTTCTGAGGACAAATAGGGACGAGCACAAAGAGGATGGATGTCAGAAAGGGTGCTAAGTATCCACTGCTCCCCTAATGAAGCTGTTCACCCCAGTCTTCATCACTCAGAGCCGTGGCTGTGGATTCTCGAGCCTTGAGGCCAAGAATGCAATCCACTACCCATCACCGCTCCATGACTTTGAAAACAGAGGGGAAATATTTCTAAATGAACCATTATCAGCTGCCAACAAAGCCCCATGTTTCTTGCCTGAGACACTTTCTCTCTTTTCTCCAGCTGTCTGTTAATGTCTACCCTTCATCCACTCTCCCACCTGCCTCTGCAAGCATGAACAGCAATACACATGTGTATGTCCATGCTCACCTGTACACCCCACAGATGAGTCCCATTTCACGGATATTTATGAACTATGTGTGGACCAAGTCCTGTGCTGCCAGGAGAAATGCAGGCATGAATGAAATGGGGTCCCCATGGCTAGGTACTAGAGGGAGTTAAGTGTCCTCTGGGGACAGTACTGTTCCAAATAATTACACACAACATCCCAGGATCCTAGTTCCTCCATGTCTTGGAAATCCTGACAAGCCAATGTTTTTTCAGAGTTCTCACTGCAAAGCGCCTACCTCTCCTCTGTGTCGCCCTCCCAGAGCACAGCCGTCTCTTTTCCTTCCCACCAGTCCCCACAAGGCATGGCGTCATGACATGACATCTCCATCAACGAAGTTCACACTCAAGAGCCATGCAGTTGAGTTATGAAAACATCTCATAATGTTTTACGTAAGTTTAGGAACTTGTACTGGGCCACATTCATGGCTCTTCTCGTCCACACGTGACCCCCCCAGGCTGCAGGCTGGACAAACCTGCTAGGCCTTTTCTTCTTTCCTACCACACTGAACACAGCAAGCACACCAGAGCCAGCTGTCCTAAAGATTCATTTGTGACTTAGTGCAAAGAACTAAAGAGAACATCCACCGCCATCCCCATGGAGGTCGGAGCCCTCACCCCAGCCCACCCCAGCCCACCCCAGCCCGCCCCAGCCCGCCCCAGCCCGCCCCAGCCCACCCCACCCCGCCCCAGCCCACCCCCGGCTGTTGGAGACCATCAGGCCATTGGTGCCGTGCATTTCTTGATGACGGGGTGGCAGATTCTCCTGTGTGGAGGGAGCAACGCAAGCCCCCCCCCACCCCCCCGACACAGCGCATGTCGCATGCAGAGGGTTAGAGCAGCTCGGCTCGCCATTGTCCCACGTGCTGCTGCTGCCGCCAGTGCACCCGTCCTCAAGGGAAACAGTCCTGGCTTTTATACAGAACTGTCTGGTTTTTAGAAGTTAAAACAAAACAAAAACAAAACACTGCAGACTAACCAAGCCCAGCCCACCGTCGTACACAGTGCCGCAGACTGGCCTCTGCCAGGCCTGCCCTCTGAAGCAGGATTTCACTGTCAGGGCCACTGTTTGGCGGGGTTAGTCAAGGCACTCAGATGCACTGCTCTGGTCACTAAAATCAGCATATGGTGTCACTGGGGCAAACCTAGAAGACTCTAGATGCTTCTACTAGTAACTTTCTGTAACCCGCTCAGATCCTAGCTTGATGAAAAGGGGAAGAAAAAGAAAAGCCTCCGGCTGTGCGCATGCAGTATCCAGTTGAAATTAAAAATCACTTGACCTACATTTGGCTCTTCTGACTCTGTTTTTCGAGCACCATGTTCTTGAACCAACGGCTGCTGCCTGAGAAGCCTGACCCCACGCGGTATCTGCTGCGGCCCTGCCTCTGAGAGTTTCCGATAATCCCAAATCCAGTCACCTTAACGGGAAGGGAGAAGGTTCATGCAGAAGACGGAGTCTGAAATTTAGAGTGCTTTATGGGAAAGCGGCAGACCGCGGTTTTCTTAGGGTGAGGAATCCCACAAATTTTCCACTTTAAATTCCACCCTTTCCTGGCAAGTAGAAAGCCTGAAAACTGGGGTAAAAAGATAGATCATCGGTTTTGGACCCAAAAGGGAAAAATCTCAACAGGTTTTTTGTATGTGCAAAGCCACTTGAAATTGAGTATGTGTCAACACAGATTTAATTAACTCCCAGCCAAGACCTATTGGAAATGATCCCAGAAAGTTGGGACAAAGGAGAAGGTGTTAATTTCTCAGCAGGAGAGAAAGTGCCTTTTAACTGCACTGGATTATGGTTGAGGGGATGGAGCCCTGCATCTGGGGATATCTGCACTGGATTATGGTTAGGGGGTTGGTGACGAAGCCGTGCACCTGTGGTTGATCTGCACTGGATTACGGTTGGGGGGCTGGTGATAGAGCTGTGCATCTGCAGATGATCTGCACTGGATTACGGTTTGGGGGGCTGGTGATGGAGCCGTGTATCTGTTGATGATCTGCTTCAGATGGGCAGAAAACAGCTGGCCATACAAAGCAACACGTCAGTCCCCACTAGTGAGGGGAGAAGATGCAAGGTACCCCTCACAGTGGCCACCACAAACACTTTATCCAGTTATGAATGCACAGGGCATCCCTAAATCCCTGATTCCAGACAGAACAATGCTAACGTGTCCTCAAAATTTGACATTCAGGTTAACCCCCAGCTGCAAAACTTAAAGTCACACATTGGTATAGTTGCCTTTCTATGAGACAAAGCCAGGGGGATGTCAGGGAGCCTCCAAATCCAACTAATAGTGGTAAATCCTAGATCAGGAGCATCCCTTGGAGAGCTGTACAGATCTACAAACCACAAATACCACATGTAAGTCAGGCCTTGGGCATAAATAGGATGACTACCACAAAATTCAAACTGCCTCTAAATAGTGGAGGATAGTTGAATGGATAGGCAGGTAATTAGACAGACTGGTACCAATTGAAACAATTTAAATTATCAGTATAAATTTTGAAGAAGCAGGATTGGATGACTATAAGTCAATTATAACATGCTTTATTAGGTAGAAGCCTGGGACGTAGATGGGAAGTCTGAAGACCAGGACAATGACCTTGTTTATTCGTTGGTGTTCACGTTGGGGAACTGCTGAAGTCTAGGATTGTGACCTTCTGTTTCCTGGAGAAATGAGCTGGGTGACTCACGAGCCGTGTGATAGACAAGATTAAGTACACTTTTAAGAGACCACTTCTCTCTGCTATTCCAGGCTCAGTAAGCAACTCCTCAGGACAAGGCTGGCTCCCCAGCCACGCAGTACCCAGGGGGACTAGACAGGAAGCAGGAGCATCCCAGTGATTAGAACACATAGAAGAGATGGCAGGGCCTTCACCGGTAAATCCCATTTGTTTACTACTAACTCTGGTCCTGTTGCCTTCCTTTTTTAAAGTTAAAATGCTTTCTACATGCCCATCTCTGTTCTGAGTGTTTGGAGGTGTTAAAACACTCTCTGTGTCTTTTTAAGACCTGCCAATCTATTTGACAAAATAAAATTTGATATGTGAACAATTAGGAAATAATATACAATAAACAGTAGTTGAGAATGAGATGGGAAGAAGCAGACAGCACCACCTGGAAGCCGGGAGACAACCATAGCCCTTGGGTCCTAGAGCTAGCACACTGTCAGTCATGTGGTTTAACTTGACCTTATTTCATCATCAATACAGCAATCACACATATTTGATCTAATTTAATCCCCCTGATAACCAGCTGAAGCAAGTGAGACCACCCGCTCAATACAGATGGGGGACGGCTTCGGAGTCTCACAGCCAGGTTTCTGGTTGCGAGGCCAAAGGGCCTTCTAGAATATCCAGCTGGGGAAGGGAAGGGAAGACATTGAGAACCTTCACTGAGAAGACATGAGCAGGTCTCTGGTGTTATGGGAAGATCTGTGGAAGAGACAAGAATTAGGAGCGACCCTTCAAGCAGATGGGAGAAGGCAAAGAGAAGAGGTTGGCTGTGCCCAAGTCACACACTCCTCCCAGAGGTTTCTGGGGTGTCTCAAGGTGTTAAACAACATCAGTCTCTGCCAGAAATGGAGCTAGATTCTCTTGGATAGGTCCCCAGAAACCTCCAGTGCCACACAAACCCACCCAGGCCATCCCTCTCTCAGAAGCCCCCAACCCTACTCAGAATGCGTGTGTTGATCAGCGCTGTGCACACAGGAGCCTTCCTCAAGAATGGATTCTAAATGACTCTTCTGTGCTAATTTAGGTTAGATTCAACAGAGCAGAGGCAAGGAGCCCAGGAGGTTGTTCAGTGGGGCTTGCTAGACCTTTCCTCAGAATGCCTACTGTGTAGGGGTGAGTGCACCCCCATACCCCCTGCACAGCTGGGCAAGTTGCTTGTCTTCTCGTTGCGCTAGCTTCGGCATCCAGAAAACAAGGACAAGAATAGTACCTGTTTGATAAACTTGTCATGAGTATTCAGTTCATTAAAGCTGGGAAGTGTTTAGAACGCGCTTAGTGTGCTGTCAGTAGTACGGCATCTGGAATGAAGAAAAGTCAAGTTCGCTGGGACAAAATCAGGGCTGGGTGTGGGAAGCTGGCCTTGACCTGTTCCTTCTCAGAGGGTGAGCAAATGACTGGTGGCTTCTCTCTTACATCCGGTGGGGCTGGAGAGGATCTAGGGGAAGGCCTCCTTTGTCAGCCTCCACTTCGTCCCACCTGCTTTTGTAGTTATGTTCTGTAACAGAATGAGGAGCAAAGCTATTTTTGGTGTGTCTGGAGATAAATCCAAAATGCCCAAAAGCACTAAAATTAACTTTTCCAGAGTGCCCCACTGTCAATCAACGTGTGTTTACACAGACTCTGAGTGTGAAGGCGGCTCAGAGCGCACTGCGGGCTTGGTGGAAACCAGCTTTGCAGAGGCCGAGGGAGGTGCCCGGAACGTGACAGGTGCATTGCTTTAAAGCGGTCACGAGACACAGTGCACCCTCCACTCCCTCCAAGGCCCCCCTACTGCAGCCTGAGGTGGCCATGGGAAGCTAAGGGCCAGAGAGCATTGTCTTCAAATGGAAGACAGAGGAAGAAAACCTTCCCTTTCTCAGAGCCTGGGGGAGAGTCACTGCTGTGACTGGGTCAGTAAGGAGCTCACCCCTCTTTAGAGGGGAGAGTCACCCCTGTAACCGGCTCAGTAAGGAGCTCACCCCTCAGAGCCCCTCCTTTACTTTCTGCCTGGCTCAGGATGAGTGTCCACCTGATCCCTGCCTTGTCAAATCCCATTCCTCGTCTGTTTTCAGTCTCCAGCAGCAGTAGCGGGGTGTCTCCTAACGGCCATGTTGGTCTCAAAGGCCTCTCCCACTCGGCCCTTCTGTTCAAGGCCCTGCTCACACCCGTGTGTCCAGGGAGGGAGAAGGCTGAGTGCGGAAGAGTTGGATCTCAAGGAGTCTCAGACGTCTTCTGGAAGCAGTACTTCCCCCTGCTGAGGAGGCTGGTGCAGACAGAGGAGCCGGGATGGACGCGGGCTGTGGCAGCAAATACTCCCAGTGCTGAATTTAGTTCAGCATTCATGTGATGTGCATTCTTCAGCTGGGGAGTTTGACAAACAGCGCTGAGTGTCTATGATGTGTCAACGCCGGACCGGGGAGCAGGCCAGGCTCACCCACAGAGCAAGCTTTTGCTTGCTTCAGGGACATGGGCAGCCAACGATGGCTTCTACATTCAGGTCCAGACCTGAGCTCTTTCACCTTGCCTCGCGGCTGGTGTTTGGACACAGAATCTGGCACTACACAGGTGCAGAGGGTGAAGGGCACATCACTTACATGAATGACAAGAACAGCAACAAGCCACACACCTTAATCCATCCAGTGACAAAAACAGAAACGAAATCAATAAATGTGATTCAAGTCAGAACTCAAAACAACACCCACTTTCCACATAAAGAATGCGCATACACTCAGACATCAGAAAAGCCTGGATTTGAACTTCTGGCGGTGCTGTGTGCGGGACTTTGCCTCCCCGGACTTCCTGCAGAAAGACGGTGACAGCGCAGTTTCAGAAGCTTAAGTTGCGGTACAAACTACTGAACGCCGTCCATTCTCCGCAGCGCCTGGAGGCTGTGTCCTCAGAACATGCCAGAGCTTCTCCCTGCTGCCTCTCCTGCAGGCCGCACAGGTGGCTGAGGGGCCGGCACCCGGGGAGGATCCACGGAAGACCTAGGGAGAGCATGGGGTGGGGTGGGGTGGGGGTCACAGTCAAACCCTCCAGCCAGTTTTCCGTGCATCTCCTGGGGTTACTTTTTTCCAGGATGCTAATTTCTTCACACCTACCAATCAGTACTAGAGTCTGCCCCCTCGTGGTGACGGCACACAGCACCAGCGTATGCTAATGCCAATCCAGTCTCTAAAACCATTTCTTCTTCTGTGTTTGATTAACCTGCAGTGGCACTTCTTGGCCTAATCACGACAGATTTTTATCTCAATAGAAAAATTAAACAGGAACGACTACGATTGAAGTTAATAAGAATTGCTCAGCATGGAGGTCAATCTTGGCTGCACATTGAAATCATGCACGCACATACATATGCACACATACACAAATACACACACACACACACACACACACACACACACACACACACAGAGTTTGTGCCTGGGTCCCACCTTAAGCCAGTCGAAATTTAGAATGAAGAATTTTGCTTGATCCACAGAGGTTATGATGGGTGGCCAGGACTCTTTTAAAACTATTGAACTCGACCAGTGCAGGCGTTGGCTATCTCTTGAAGGCATCTCTCCCAGGAATCTCTGTCCTCTCCACAGAGATATGTCCTTGCTCAAAATGGTTTTGATCTCCTCTTAGGAAATTGCCTTCAGACACATGGCATGCATTTTGGAATATTCAATACCAGCAAATTTTTGTCTTTTGACAGTATGTTTGAGTTTGAACAAAAATCCTAAAGTAATTCCCAAATCCAGCAAGCTGAATATGTCAGGCCATTTTGCAGGATAAGCTGGGTAAGACCATTTTTGGTCATAAGCAACATATGGCCAAGGGGATGGATTTGTCTCGTGCGCCTCATAATTGACACAAAAGGCAATTCCAAAAGAGGGCCACAAACATTTTTATTAGTAACAGCTGTATTGGAGCCTGTGTGCTGCTCCCCAAAGTACCGTCTCTAAAAGACAATGTTCATCTGGACATGGGAGGGCTGATGGGAATATTAAAAACCTGCCTCGTTACTTGAGGGTCAAACCTGCATTTAGAAGAGATGGGGGGGGGGCGGGGCTGGCGAAAAGGGTGAGAAGCAGCCATCTCTGGGTTTTATGGAGTCCTCTGTTGATCACCCTGCACGGTCAGATCTAATTTGCTGCATCTAGGGGGGATGTCTCATGCCTGGGGGGCAGAGTGACAGCCAGCCCAGGAGTGTGGAACATCACTGTTAAAGACACCAACCTTTTCTACTCTGCCAATTTTGTGATGAGGTGAGATGATTAAAGATAACATTGTGAGTTTTGTTTGCCCTCCAAACCCTCATAAGAGATTCTTCCCCATTAGATGAGAGAAAGTCTACCTGATGAAGATACCAGACGATGTGAAGCCAAAATAGTAAATCACAAATCAATCAGACTTCGTCTCCAGCCCAATACTTGGCAGTTACTTCCTTTTCCAGGGAAAATTTTATCCCATTCCACTCACTTACCGCTTAATGTAATGTGAGCATTGTCCACTGTGCCCACCCTCCCCCCCCACCCCCCCACCCCCGTGGAGTCTCCTGTCTCTGGGAAGGTATTTCTCAAGGTGTATTCCAAGGAACACCAGTTTCACAGTTCCACGTATTCATCTAACCAATAATTACTTGTGGAGTACCTGTCATGTTTCAAAGCTGGGTTTTACGGGGTTGGAAGCTTACACTAATCACGAGGATCCTCTTCAGGGAAAAGGACACACAGCTGTGAGTTCAAAGCTAGGCAGAGGCCTTGGAAGGTCCCGGCAAGCTTCGGCTCCATTACTTCACATGCTCTCTCCTCTGCCTGCTGGCCCTGCTCTGGGCTGTGAGTAAGGGTTGGGGGAGGCCTGCCTTGGGAGGCTGACTGTCGGAAGGGTTAGAATTGAGGCTGCAGACCAGTAGAATTTAGAGGAAACAGTTCTATCCATTTGAGAAACAAGGAGCTAAACAAAGAGCTTCCTTTTCTTGCGGGTTTTCAATGATGCTAGAATGCTAGGGTGTCCTCGACTCCAACAAGAAAATCATCTTACGCCTTTCTCAGGCTTATCTGTCATAGAATTTTTCTCTGTGGACATAAGTGTAAACCCATTTTGGGAAACCCTCTGGCAGGATGGCCTGCTGGGCACATCCTCGGGTGCCCTCAGTTCTGTCACAGGTCATGAAAACAGGTCCCCTTCCTGCTTAGGAAGGTGTTTGGTTTCTGTGCTAAAGAGATTTCTTAAATCACTTCTCATCATTATACTAGCTCCTCTTCCACAGTTTTAGGCATTCTGAACACTTATCTCATCTACCCTAACATTTCAGGCTGCATATCTCAAAATACATGTTTCGAAAGACTTCCAGTCGGCCTTGGGTTCCGCATAGCCTAGGTTCCTCTTAAAGTAACAAGAATTCACCTTATGAAGGATTCCCAAATTAGAAAGACTAAATACCAGCACACCTTGGAGCTCCAAACTCATCCGCTATTCTCAGGAACCTCAGAAGAGCCGGCATTTGGGGTCCTAAATCTGCCTTCACACCTCCACGTAACCCCTCCACCCGGGTGAGAAGGCGCTGTGTAGAGAGCCTGGCTTTCCAGGGGTAAGAATTATATTTGTCTCGGGTGCTGGCTCCAGAGACATCTGTGGTGGCAGCGTATCCAGCTCCGGCTCAGGAGCTAACTTTAGCAGCGGAGTCTGCATCTGCTGGCGGAGCTTGACACAGCATATGTTTTCCAAAGCATCCCTTCTCAATAGCTGACTCCCTCCTCAGGCGAGGACATTTAATATATCCTGAGCACTAATCACCCCCTCCCCTGCCCAAACATTTAAGATATTTTTAATTTCGTCAGATTTAACAAGCAGTCCTGTCTGGAGCCCATCTTTTGATTTCAAAATAAATAAAAAAAGAGGTTTTCTATGAGCCAGACTGGGTTCCACCTCTGTGCTGCTGCCTGGTAAACTGAGCCACACCTTTCCCTCCTGGGTTCCCAAGCACTCTTGTTAACCCTTTCACTTCCTGGAGTCCAGGCGAACCACCAATACAGCAGTCTTACAATGCATCCACAATGGCTTGGACAGTTCTGCTTCGTTCAAGAGCCGCCCGGTTCTCCTCCCTGTGTGTGGGCTGGGCTCTGGGTTACCCTTCTAACACAGAATCCGAGGGGCAATTTGGCTCCTGGAGTCTTGGTTGTGAAAGAACGACTTGTGCTGGAGAAAGCCGTTTGCCATGTCATAAAGACTCTCGGGTAGATCTGTCAAGACAGTCATGTGTGAAGGAACACAACAAAGAGCTGAGGATCAGGCCCCTGGCCACTGGAGTGCCATCTTGGAAGTGGAACCTTATCCAGGCAAGCCTTCAGATATTGATACCCTCATTTTGACCTCTTGCTTGACTCTGAGACAGAACTGCCTAGCTATACTGCTCCTAAATCCCTGCCCAACCATGTGAGATGTAAGTATTTATATTGTTTTAAGCCAGTAAGGGTTGGAGTGGTTAGCTCTGCAGCAGTAGAGGACCAGCCATCCTTAGGATCTTACATGGTGACCCAACTGTACTCCCTGGCGTTCTGGGCTCCTCTGTCTGCAATAGTTAAACCAATAGTCTAGGGATGGGATTATTTGAATAATGTGAAGGATGCCCATGGACGTCGTTCTGTGAGCAAAATTAAGGCCTGTTACAATGGAGATATAAATTTCCATTAGCCCCAGGGCCTGCTTTCTCAACCCTGTGGCAGTGGGAAGCATCCCCAGCATTCAAAGTTCAAACCCTCGGGCCTTCTGCATGCCAGGCAACTGCCTCTGCTTCCCCCAAGCTCCTCCTCCTGCTTCCTCAGACCCCCACCCAAGCTGCTGCCGCCGCTGCACACAGCCTGGCCGATGAGTCGCGGTCTCCAGGCCCTGCCATTGTCCCTGCGCACTGGACCACCTCGCAGCCACCCTTCCCGGCCTTGTTTCCTGTGGGAGTCTGTCAGCAGCCGCAGGGCTCTCCCTCAGCCTCCCTTCTGCCGTGAGTTCAGGTAGCAGCCAGGGTGCCAGAGAAGGACCGTCAGTGCCGTCCTGGCTTTGTTCTTTGCTGTGTTGTGTTAGTTAGCTTCTCATTGCTGTGACACTATCGGAGAGAAACTGTTTAAAGAAGGAAGGGCTTATTTTTATTTTTTAAAGATTTTTATTTTACGTGTGTTAGCGTTTGCCTGCATGTATGGGCGCCATGTGATTGCAGTGCCCTCAGAGGCCAGAAGAGGGTGTCGGATCCTCTGGAGTCACCGACGGTTGTGAGTACGCGGGTACTGGGGATCAAACCTGGGAGCTCTCGAAGAGCAGTCCATACATCCTCTTAACCACTGAGCCGTCTTTCCAGCCCCAGAAAGGATTTATTTTTGTATCACAGTTTCAGAGGTTTGGGCCGGCTGGCTTCACTGCTGTGACCTGCCGTGACAGTGACAAGTCATGGCAGAAGGCTTTGATCAGGCAAAGCTGCACTTGGTGACGGCCAGGTAGCAGACACAGGGAGTTGTGGGTTCAGGGAGCTGTTTCCTTCAAAGCCACACCCTCCAGGCCCCGACTCCTGCTCTTCATCACCTCCGATGGTATCATCGCCCATGGAGATCAGAGCTCTGCGGATGTTATCTGTTTCCAAAAGCCATCACCTGACATTCAGTCCGTTAACACAGGAACCTTCGGGATTTTATATATGGACCACTTTATATCCCAACCATAACATGCTGCCTTTGCTGTGTTTTAAAGGCTGAGGGTCAAACCCACACATGCTGGGTAAGCATCTACCAGTGAGCTGCACCCCAGGGCGTGACTCACCTGGCCACCCCCCCCCCAGTCTTTACTGTAGAATTTGGCCAGTCATAACTAACACTTTTGTTCTCTGAAGTAGACTCTCACCCAGACCTATCAGTTCCTCCTTGATTTCCGGGGACTCTCTCAGCAGTGACAAACCCAAACCAGTTCATGAAGTGTTTGTGCAGAATGATCAGTCTCCATCATTTATCATACATACTTTTCTAAAAAGCTCTTGGTCCACATAATTCTTTTTATACAGAAACTCTCAAGTGTTAATTTTGATAGCTCTATTTTTAACACATTTTAGATCTAAGACAACTATTTGTGTGTGTACACTTGTTGGGGGTTGCTAAGCAGTGTCTCCTGCTGGTCTCTGTTTGGAAGGAACAATAGCTATATTTATATAGCACAAAATCTTCACCTTTTCAGAATTCTCCCCAGTACCACGTTCAGCACCCAAGCGCTGCAGGATGCTGGGCAATGCTGTGGGATGCTTTGGTCCTCTCTGGGAAACGCAAGAGTTTGATGTCTCTGCTCTCTTTGACTTCTCGGGGCTTTTAGCATACTGATGCTCATCATGTGGCATCAAAATAAGGATCTGCATCATGTCCCAAGTGTCAGGTTCAAAAAAACTCTGGACAAATGGCTATCTGTGGTGTCTATTAGTATACCAAAATCCATGCTGGCATCCTGGCTCCTCTCGGCTCTTCTCACCCGCCCCTACCCTGAACTTCTCCAGCCCCTGGCTTCCGCTCCCCCAGCTTCTCATTCCCAGATCACTGCTCTTTCAGCCACATGCTGTCTCTCGGCCCTCTCCTCTGTCTTCCTCTCTTGGCCCCTCTCCCTCACTCCTCTCTCTCTCCTCTCAGGGCCCCGTCCACTCTGCTGGCCACCACGGTCAGTTTGCTTCTTTCTCTCACTGCTCTGAACTTTTCCAGATGCCTCTGGCTGTGTTCTCCTTCATATACACAATAATAACTTTCCCCTCAACCATATCTTGATGTCCTCAGTTTGTACACCAAGCTCTGATATCTGAAATATCCCATGGACCATTGTTTCACAGAGCACTTGTAAAACGCTGTGTGAGACCAGTCCCAAAGAAGACTGTGGCCTTTTATTTGCTCTCTACCCTAGTACATTCAGCTTTAATTTGCTCCCAACAAGTCTTAAGAATGTTCCTGGAAATTGTTACTTAAAGACACAGAGCTGGGATCCAAAGGATCTTTAAGCCAAACTAAGTGTTTTAACTTATTTGCTCTGCAAGGACAGAAAGAACATGAACATTCAGTGGATATGTTGTGGGTGAGTCAAACTCAAACTTACTCCTGCTCATTAAACTACTACCAAATCTCCCACCCCAAGCTCCAAACTGAGAGCCTGGAATTCTTAGACAAGGAATCATGATAGCCAAGGCCTTTACTCCATCCCACCCTTTAAAAAAAAAAAAAAAACAACATAAAGACACTGAAACGAAGGAAGCTGGGAAATGAGGGGAGAGAGCGAGAGGGAGAAAAACTTTATTCTTTCAACATTGACCCATTTTGTTCAGGTCTAACAACTCAAAAGCGGCGGAGTCATTGCAAGGGGATTGTAAAACTATAACACTCCTCAATTACTTCTTGTTGGCCAGACAAGCAAACCTATTATTTGACAATGCATCATGCTCCAAGACAGTAAACTTTATCATACAGAGGTCATGAGAAAAAGACCACAGGTACAGCTTGCTAACCCCTACTAGATAATTTTTCACAGTTATCATCCGAGCACTGTAAAAGCACAGAAGATATGTTATCTTCAGGCTCAGTTTATTATAACGTGTGGGTGAAATGCCCTATAAAACCACTTACTAGGTAACTGTTGCACGTTTCTCTGTGCAGAAAGTCAAATCAGTAAAACATCTTTTTGACAGTGTCTCTTTAAGTGTCAGAAATAAAAGGACGTGCTCTTACAGGAGAGAGAGCCCATTATTTACCATCCCCTCACTTTCCCACACGCACACGAAGACCCTCATCGCCTCTGTGCATGCCAGAGACACTCAAAAGAATCCTTCTTAGTCATCTCGCTTCTTTTGCAGCTGAGTATTTCATGGCAGAGTTGTTGCTGGAGAGAAGTGCAAGCAGCATTGACTCAGGGCACCAGAGGTGCCAGGATTTCAAGTACCACCGTCACAGGGTTCCCCTTGGGCTCATAATATTGAGTAAGACCCAAGAAATACAAAATAAAATGATGATGGATTCCCTCAGCAAATGTTCTCAAAAGTCACAGATTTAATATTAGCGCCTAGGAGAGGTCATGGAAGCGTAGCTCAGACCTCATGTTGTTCTGTGTCTGTGAAAAAGCTTACCTCTTTTCTACACAGTAACGCCTTCATGGGCCACAGGGCGCTTCAAGGGAAGGAAAGTCTTGCGTGATTAAATCCCAGCATGTATAATGACATCCCAGGAATCTCAGGGTTCACAATCCCCAAAGGGAAAGGTGAGTTAAAGAGAGCATCAGACAGGCAATCCCTCCCAGAATGCAATTCTCTTTAGAATTCTTCCAGCAGCTCAACAGGTCTCAGCTCCTTGTCCACTCATGTTAAGGAATCGTTTCTAGAGTGATACTCCAAAAGCGGTGATTTTAAAAAGAAATGAGTAGTGACTTGGGGGTTATTTGTCTCCCCATGAAAATTTGCTGAATATCGAGGGACTTAGTGCTCCCCAAATAAAATAAGGGGCTGTGGGAGGATCAAAAGCAACAGAATATACAATTGTACAAAACGGTGACTGTAATTAATAACAGGGTATTATTCTTGAGAATTGACGAGAGAATGGGCTATAAATGTTCTCTCCACAGAAAACGATATGTGCATGAGATAAATAGATGTTTGCTCCGTGTAACCATTCCGTGACATACACACAGTCCTTTATGCACCCAGGCTCTGCACGGGACAAATCAATCAGATCAAAAAGATTACACACAAGTGTGTCTGCACTGAACACATGCAGACTTTTTGTCATTAGTCCCTAAATAATGCAGTGTAAAGCCATTCACATGGCATTCACATTGTAGTATTCGGGGCCCTCTAAAGATGATGTGAATAAAGTAGGGGGATGTATGTAGATTTGGTGCAAATATGTATCATTTAGATAGACCCATGAGCATCTGCAGAGTCTGGTGTTTGGAGGGGGGATCAATACCCAAGGACACCAAGTGATAATTGTATTTCAAAACAGTATGTATACAGCAAATAATACATTTTTATTTGCCAATTCAAAAATGTCAGAAAAAGAAAACAGCTGTTCTCCAGCTATGGCTGAGCACTACTGGGCATAGGTTTGAATTTGGGGCCAGGTGAAGGTAGGGCAAAAGCCAAACCTAATAGAAGAAGGCACCTGTTCTGAGACTGGATGATTGAAGAAGTTGATAAATTATCCTCATTGATTTTTTATTACTAACATAATTTTTTATTGATTCCTTGGGAATTTCATACCATGTACCCCAATCCCACTCATTTCCCAGTTCCCCAGGATCCTCCCTTCACCCCTGTAGTATCCCACCCTAGAAGACTAAAGAATAAATAATAAAAATAAAAAGGCAAACAAGAATATTAATTAAAGCACAAGCAAACCACATAAAACCCCCTTGGCCTCTTCATCTTCCTGCCTCTCCATCATCTCACTCACCTCAGTGGCACTGCTGGGTACCACGCAGTAAGTACACCTTTTTGTCCACACAGCTCTACTGGCAAACATCCATTGTGTGATGTGTTATTGGTCCTGACCCCGACATCACCATGGCCAAGGGTATGGCTTCTGGCTTCTGGTACACCATCCACACTGGACCCTCACTGAAACTCCTCTCTGATCCTCTGCTGTTGCCCAGAGTCATGGAGATCCCGAGGCTATGGTTCTTCAGAACCAGTCCCTTCACACACTCCAGCAGGTCATAGATGGGGTAGATGTTGGGAAGTGCCCAAAGTCCGGGATGTGTGTCTGGGTGGTAGCTGGGTTGTTCTTACTGGGCCGCTGGGATCACCTCCCCCCCTCAGGTGAGTGTGGAGCTGACTCTCCCATGCCAGCAGTGACGTGTGGGGCCAGCTTTCCCACGCCATGGTCATGGGGGTCTGTTATCCCAGTGCCCAGGAGGAGCAGGGTCAGCTCGAGTGAGGGGGTCAGTTTGCGTGGGTGCCTCCCATGGGCTCCTGTGGTAAGAGATGCAGTGGACATCAACACAGACCCCAGCTCTAGCAGGACCATGGACCAAGCCATGGCCAGCGGCAGCAGCTGGAGTCCAGATGTCACCTGGGCAGCAGGACAGGCCTCTCCAGCAGCGTAGTCTCTGTACTCCAACATGGCCCTTGGTGGCAGCCCAGACCCTGGCAGTTGTACAGCCTTCGATGGTAACAGGAGCCACAGACCTCAACACAGACCCTGGCTGTGGTAGGGTCAAGGACCCAGACATGGCCCTCAGCAGCAGCTCAGGCCCAGACATCACCATGGCTAAGGGTAGCAGCACAGGCCACCCAGGTCAGCGTTGTCCCAGCAGGGGTATGTCCCTTAGTTCCCACCATGGCGACAGGTAGTGGCCCAGAACCTGGGCATCCATGTGTCCTTTGGTGGTAACAAGAGCCACGGACGTCAATACAGACCCTGGCTGCAATAGAACCACAGACCTAGACATGGTCCTCGGTAGCAGCCCAAGCCACTCAGATCCGCATCTCTAAGGCTGCTGAGTTAGCCTGGTTGATTTTGTGCTATTCTGTAGAGCAGTAGTTTCTAGATTTTAGTATATATCAGAAACATCAAAATAGTAAACAAAAATAATATAAGCTACCCTTGTGCTGGCAAAGCCTATAACTTGGTTGAATGGATACAACTTTTATACCAAGAATAAAGAGCCATTAGAATGCCACCTTGATTGTCTTCTCTTTTTTTCTGTTTTTCCATAGCTATCTATCTGTCTGTCTGTCTGTCTGTCTATCCATCCATCCATCCATCCATGCACATGCCATGGCACAAACATAAAGATCAGAGGACAACCTGCAGGAGTCAGTTCTCTACTTCCACCAGATGGGTTCTTCTGGTTTTTGTTTACCTGTTTTCATTTTAGACAGGGACAATTTTAATTAATTAATTAATTAATTTTGTGTTTGTGTGAATGGTGTAGGAGTGTGTATGTGTCCACTGTATGTCCATGTGTGTGCACTACATGCACAAATGTGTGCTCACACGTGGAGGGAAGAGATGAACATCAGGTCTCTTCCTCTAGAGCCTTCCACTGATTTTTCTAGACATGGCTTCCCATTGGCTCACTAACTGTTTGCACTGGTTGGCTAGAGAGCTCTAAAGAACGCCCCGTCCCAGCCCGAGGGGTCGTAGGCACATGCCGCAGCTCCCAGCTTTTACACAGATGCAGAGGATCCAAACTCCAGCCCTCGCTCGAGTCTGCACAGCCAGTGCCCACAGAGTTGTGGCCTTAGGTCCTCTTCCCACAGTTCTCCTGTCCGAGGTTTCACACAGTTTATTAGAAGTATAATGTGATACAATAAAATATTTTGAGGCATTGCACAAAACTTCTATTATAGCATAACAAATTTCATTTTATTATTATTTGTTGGTCTCTTGTTTACTTCTTTTACAAATTAAACTTTACCATAGCTATGTATGTGTGAACAAAAAAGCATACTATATATAAAGTTGGATGCTAGTCATGGTTTCAGGCCTCACCCTACAGTCTTGGGATGTATTCCCTGCATATTAGAGAATAGTAGCATACAGAGTCCTTTAATCTAGAGTCGACCTAAGAAAATCAACTCAAGGAAGTGGAAACGTAAGTAAAAAAAAATTGTTATAGTTAAACAAAGCCTCATTTTCAAATCTTTTCTAATGATGTCAAAAGACCTTTGAGATCTCTGTAGTGTGAGTCTCATAGACTCAGTAATCAGTTATCTGGGCTAGGTAAGCAGAGGACAGGAGAAAGTGACCCAGGGCACGCTCTCAGAGCCTCAGCGGTGTGTCAGCTGGAGCTGGGTCCCCTCCACAGTGGTGTCCACAAGGCTCGTCATTGTTCCAGAGTGTTCGTCCTTGCTGGGAGTTCAGCTGAGTTTCAGGGATGGGACTGTCCATTTGTCTCCATATGGTCATCTTGGTGTGTCTGGGCTTCCTGGAAACATGGCAGCTGCATTCCCAAGGCCAGCACTGTTAGAGGAAGGAGCAGGCAGAAGTGACCTACCAATGGAAATCGCAGAACATCAATATTACCATGCTGTTAGCTGATGAGCTCACAAGGGTCCACCGAGGTCAAGAGGATTAGCCACAGGCTGTTCTTGTCCCCTCTCTAAGACAGGGTCTCCGTGCTGTCTAGGTTGGCCTCAAACTCTCAATATTTCTACAGGCTTGCAGGCAATTTAGCACTTAATAGAAAAGGTCACGTGGGACCGGGACAGTCATTGTGGCCTGGATAGGCTGTGTTGTGTCCCTTCACTCCAGGGTTACCCAGGACCTCAGAATGTGATCTTGGTTAGAAAAATAAAAGGTCTTCACAGTGCAATGAAGTATGAGGTCAGACCAGGTTAGCGATGATCTTAAGCCCAGTGGCTAGCGTCTTTGATTTAAAAAGGGTTGGACACGGGGAAAGCACTACCATAAGCTAGGGAACGCCAGAATCCACCTAAGAGCCGAAAGAGACCTCAGTCTCCTCCCCTTCAGCTTCAGAGCGAGCCTGGCCGTGTCCACAGTGATGCTGGCCTCCAGAGCTGACTCAAAGTGCTGGGTTTGTGGGCATTGGTATGGCAGCCCTGAGAACCACACGAGGTCCCCTTTGGGGTCTGCCATCCACCACAGCTGGTTACTTGAGGACTGGAGGGACAGTCCTGAAACATAACTCCAGTAGGAAGAGCCATTCCAGGGGGTGGGTTCTGATTCCAGGGGATTCTGCAGAGCAGGCAGGTGCAGGCTGCCCCAACACCTGCTGGGTCAGAAGGCGACACTAGCTGACAAGGCTGAGCTGGAACCAGAGACCTAGCTTTCAAAGCCCAGCCACTGGTGGGGAGTTGGCACTGAGTCAGACCTCCTCTGCACTAGCACTTCCCCTGGGGGGTGCGGGGGAACTGCACCAGGCCCCCATGCTTCTGTGCGTCGATTATTTATAGTGTGTGGTCTAGAGTGGTGCTCAATTGGCCCTAATGACTTGGGTGACTGAATCAAAGAAGAGAATCTGAGCTTATGTGGAAGGCTTCTAATAGACTTCTCTGGAGCGTACAGCTGAAGGGAAGACCCACTCCCTCCACTTTCTAATAGACTAACAAACCTCTCTAAACCTCCTTCCGGGACCCCAAAAGCATCCGCCAGTTGCATTTTCGTTCAAGAGCCAAAATGAGCACAAGTTTTGTGGCCGGCACAGACGAAATCAGGAATTTGTTAGTGAACTGTTCTCCATGCTGATTTTCCTGACAGCTCTCTTATGGTGGTACGCGGAGGTCCCTGATCAACCCAATGCCAATTAAAAGAGAGCAGACATCTCAGGCAGCCCAGGGTTTCTGCTTGGCTCAGAATGGATTCCAAACATTGCTGGGGTTCTCATGGACGCTTTATACCATCTTTCCTAGCTGGATAGTCTTTTAGATTTTCTGTTTAACTCTCTAGCCCTTCCCTGTAAAGCTTAAAAAGAAATTATATCTCAGTTTGGCTGGCCTCTCTGCTTCCCTCCACACCCCATGGTAGGGCACTCATTAATTTAGATTTCCTGGGAACTCTGGTCCCTCCTGGCCAGGACTGGTAAAGAAATCCCATTAAAGATAATGAATTTTTTCCCTAAACTTTTTGGGCTGATAGTTTTGCTGAAAGGTGCAGAGGGACAGAATCTTCTCCGCAAGATGCTCAGCTGAGACCATGGTGGATGAGCCCAGGAGAAGGGAATGATGGGGGAGGAACAAAGGGGCTCCCAGGGGAGGCAAAGGGAGAAAAGATCCAAGAGGAGGGAGAGAAAACGGTGACGGGGAAGAAGGACAAAGATCCCTCACCGCCCTGAAACTATGGAGGTTTCTAGAAGAGCATCACGGGTTCCGAGAGCAGGCAAGCCAAGAAACAGCACACGGGCAGGATGCTCAGCTTGGGGACGGGGTCTTGGAGTCCAGAAATGCAGAGGGAACAAACCACTGTGGTCCCCACAGGGCCTGCTGGAGACCCCAGCTCCTGTCTTCACGTTTACCCTCCTGGACTACAGGAAAAGGTGGTATGGGGGGGGTCTATACCCTCCTGTACTAATCTCTAAATAAAGATAATGTTGGTGGTGGTAAAAGGTGAATTTTCCAGATGTACTTGTAACAGAATGTGAACCATTATTTCAACTTATAGAGAAAAATAAAGTTAATAATTAAACTAACGCTTAGTGTTTAGTGTATACCAAAAGTCATGTTAAGGATTTTATGTACCTTAGTTCTTGGTTTATTTAATTTTCACGAAAACCTCATTAGGGTCTTACTATTAACATCATGTGCATTTTTAGATTGAAAAACAAAGAAACAAAGTTGCCCAAGGTGACCCTGGGCCGGGATTTGAACTAGGAAGTTACGCCTGCTCTCTGAACACTTGCCCTGTCTGCTGTGCATTATCTGAGTTCGTGTGAAGAGCACTAAGAGGTAAAACGCCAGAACACAGCCCACAGGATCAGCTAAGCAGGGCTCACTGGGACTCACAGAGGCTGAAGCAGCAATCACGGGGCCTGCCTGGGTCCACACTAGGTCTTCTGTCAACATGCTATGGTTGTTTAGCTTGGGGTGTTTGTGGGACTCCTAACAGTGGGAGTGGGGGTGTCTCTGACTCTTTTGCCTGCTCTTGGGACCCTTTTCCTCCTACTGGGTTGCCCTGTCCAGCCTTGATATGAGGGTTTGTACCCAGTCTTAAGGAATCTTGTTATGCCGTGTTCGGTGGATACCACTGGGAGGCCTGCTCTTTTCTGAAGGGAAAGGAAAGAGCCGTGGATCTGGGGGAGAGCGGGTGTGTGTGGTGGTGGAGGACTGGGAGGGTTGAGGGGGGGAACTAAGGTTGGAACGTATTGTATGAGAGAAAAATAAATAAAAAGAAAAAAAGAGATAAAACACTCTAAGTTAAGGAAGTGGACTGTGATCTCCTCCAGCCTCTGGACCAGCACACTGCAGAGCAGAGGCTGTTTGACAATAGTGTTTCAAACCGGAAGGATTTTAGTAATGATTGGTTTTAACTGGGGAAACCGAGGCAGTGGTGTGCTGTGGTGGTTAATATTGACTGTCAGCTTGACAGACTATGGAGTCACCTGGAAGACAGAGCTCTGGACATGTCTGTGAAGATTTTCTATCCTGGGTTAATTAAGATGGGAAGATCCATCCTAAACATGTGGGCTGGGGATTCTGAACTGAGTTAAACAGAGAAAACCTCCTGACTACAGATGCAATGGCCCAGCTGCTTCACACTCCTGCCGCCATGATGTCCCTCTCCAGTGGACTGGACCCTCCAGCTCAGAGCTGAGACACGCCCTTGCTTCCTTAAATTGCTTTTGTTGGCTATTTTGTTGTGGCAACAAGACAATCGCTAACACCTTTGCCCGAGGTTACACAACTGCCAGAGTGAAGCTGGATTAGAGCCCCTCAAATCCCGGCTTGTGGCAGTGTATCAATATGGCTCATCTCCCCAAATTAACCAGTGGCACTGTCAACCCAAAAGATGTGTGCAGAAGCACCTGCCAGGGTGCCCCCTCAGGAAAGAGGGTCCATAGGACAAACTGGTCACAGTGGCCCAAAGAGCAGCTCTGGAGAGGGACAGCTTTTCTGCTCTGTTCTCACCATGTGTACATGTAGACTCCAAACCCCAGTCTGTGGTTGTTAGGAACGTAAAGGAAAAGAGACTGTGGATGAGCGGCCCCTCCAGGGGCTGCAAAGTTGATCCGAACAAACGGCAAAGGAACTGAGACTGCAAAGAGAGCTGAGCATCAAAACGACTTCTTACCTGTGTAACAAAATAACCAAACCTTTCCTGGGGTCCCTTTATGGCAGATTAAGAAGGCTTCGGGGGACCCTGACATACCTGTCACTAACATTTGCATCTCACACCACAGAAACCCTTTAGATTAACGACCCCCCTATCTGCACGATATTCTTGTCTTAATCGCCAAGTTGTATGTATTGCCAATCCCACTAAGATTAAAGAGGAAAGAATCTCTGGTACGAAATTTTGCTAATGACTGACAAAGACATAAAATCTTGCTGCAATAAATTAACATGTGTCTCCTAATATGGACCTACTGATTTACTTGAGGTAAAATGGCCCTGGAACCACACACCTGGGCATCGTCAGACCCTCCTCTGAAGTAGTGGGTTTTATATTTATGCTCGCTGCAGTGAACCCTGAGGACAGCCATCTGGTACTGCAAGTACCAATTGCCCTGAAGTGGAAAGTGGCATTTCTGTAATGCTGCCATCAGTAATCCTGAAGGCAGTGTGCAGAGGAGAAGGCTCCTCCTAGGGGCCATCACCACCACCCAGCAGCCCCTCCCTCCCTGCTCCCCTTTTCCAGCTTTTGTGCATTTTTTTTTACCTAGTTTGTGGATATTGCATGCCTCAAAAAGGAGCTCCAGGTTCTCTGAGTAAGGCAGCCTGGCAGGAGATAAGAATAGCCAAGCCCCTAAGCATAAGGACGGGGACCCTACCCTGACCACCAGTCCACCCCAAATCTAGCTCTGCCACGTGTTATACCTGTGGGAGAGCTCTCCACACCTTCTCTTCTCCATCTGTTAGCCGAAAGGGAACAATTGTACCTGCAAAAATCACTCCAAACAGCTCCTGGCAGAGAGGCAGGCATCCGAAGAAAGGCTTAAGGCTAGACTTTCTTCCTTCTAAGTTTTCAGCCCAGACCTCAAGGCAGAAAAGGAGCTGGCCCTCGGTGTGCATCTTTACAGGCAGCTCTGCAGACTATGACCTTGGCAGACCATCCCTCTACAGAGTCGTGTATTTGAATCTGAGTGAAACAAGGATCCTGCGCACTGAGCAAATCTCCCTGCCAGGCAGCATCTCCTCTCTTCCATGGTTACAGGGGTCCTCATGCTGTGGCTTATTTAAGTTCCTACAGATTCTGGCGTCTTGGAGTTTTGCTGTTTTGTTGGTCCCACCAAGACCTTTTCAGTAGTGGAAAGTCTGTCTCCAACCCTTGCAGACACAGGTTTAACCCGTTCAGCTTACAGCGTGGAACAGACTCCTGGGATAAGAATTGTAAGGCTAGGCCCTCAAAGGCGCTGAACTCAAGCTCGGAACTCTTTATCTAGATTAGTTCCTTCTGTCCCACAGTAGCGAGGATTCCTGATCTCCTCTCTACCCATCTCCCCTCAGGGAGAGTCTGACGATCCAAGGCATCGCTCCTAAACTGAGAAGGCCTGGTATCCACCTGCCTCCCCCTCCCTTCTCTTTACCTCTGAAGGGATATTGATGTTGTGGCAAAGAAACACTTAGCACCTTCAAGTCTGTAAGCTAAAAACATAGCTTCACTTAAGACATGTGTGACAAACAGGAGCTCACTGATCCAGCCACAAGACCCCTGGTGAGTAGGAGGTGAGGGGACATGTCTGAGGTAGAGCTTCCCTTATGAGGCGCCTTTTAAAAGACATCTTAAATGCCTGCCTATTACAAGTGAATATGGGCATACATGTGCACCCTTATATGTATACCTGTATGCCTACACACGCGAGAACACACATGTGCACCCTTATATGTATACCTGTATGCCTTCACACACGAGAACACACATGTGCGCCCTTATATGCATATATGTATGCCTACACACACGCGAGAACACACATGTGCACCCTTATATGTATACCTGTATGCCTACACACACGAGAACACACATGTGCGCCCTTATATGCATATATGTATGCCTACACACACACGAGAACACACATGTGCACCCTTCCACACACATACGAATGAAAAGACAGGTTGGTAAGATGATGAGCACAGGAAGTCACTCACCCCAGGTCTGACAACCTGAGTTTTATTTCTGGGACTCGCGTGATGGAAGGGCGAGAGAACTGGCGCTCCCAGATTATGTTCTGATGTGGACGTAGATGCCCCCATCTGGGGTATTCTGCCAATATATCAAGGCTCCACCACCCCACGCACTGCCAGACACATAACACACACCCAGAGGCCCAAAGCACATGCCGTGGACTTCCTCGGCTAGGAGCACACCCTGAAAATCTGTTGGGAGAATAAACAAATGTTATCGTTGGGGCCCCAGCGGAAAGGACAGGGATGACATCCCCATTGGGTCTCTGCACTGCTGCCCTCCTACACGGCTCTCCCAACGGGGACTCTAACTAAGGAGACGCCCGTACTCAGGGATCCTAGACACTTTCTTCCTGCTGTTCCAAGTTCTCCACTGTTAGAACCAGACATCCCCCCAAGTGTGCATTCTTGTTTATGAACCCAAGTGACTTTAAGGCCACAATAAAAACATGGTTTTGTTTATCTCGTTGTGGTAGGCAGAATTCTAAGACATCTACCCTCCAGTAAACACGTCCTGTATAACTTGCTTCTCTTTGTTGCAAGCAAGACCTGAGAATGCGGTGGACAGGGCTTCATTCCTACGCTTAGGTCACAGTATACAGCACAGGGACTCTGCAGGTGTAACTAGGTCACTAATCAGTTGGGTTTGAATTTTTCAAGAGGGAGACTGTCTCGAGTGGGGCCTGACATAATCACAGTCATTCTTAAAAGGATAAGAGGCAGCACCGGACGCTGTCGTGCTGACCTGCCATAGAGCAAAGGGTCTGCACGTGAACTGCCTGTCCAAGACGTCATGTGGCTAAGGCCGCAAAGTGACCTCTGCCAATGTCATCAGGAATAAAGGGCTCACTCCTACAACCACAAGGACCCAAATTCCAGAGGAAAACACAGCCCTGCTCACAACTGGATTCCAGTTGTTTGAGACCCTGAGCAGAAAGTCCAGCATGGTGTGACAGACTTCCAACCCACAGAGGTTCCGAGATAAGGATTGTTTAAAGCCACAAAGTTCAGGAAAACCTGTTAGAAAGCAACAGCCAGCTGATGGATTCCCTGGGTAAGTTACGGAGGAAAGAAAGACATGCGTTCCTTACAGTTTTGGAGACTGGCAAGTCGAACATCTGTTCACATCTGGTAAGGGCTCTCTTACTGTACCATAATGAAGTGGGGAGCACATAGCAAGACGGAGAAAGGCCTGTGAGTTGTTATTTTTCTTCCTATGTAGCAACTAATATCTTCGTGGTGATGGCTTTATCTAATCCTATTTACCTCCCAAGGCCCTACCTCCAAATATCAGCAACATAGAACGTGAGGGGCCAAGTTTTCAACACAAGGGTTCATCACTTCGTCCCCCAAACCATCACACCCATCCAGGGGTTCACTGCCAAACACCAATTTTAAGGCAGGCCTGTTTCTATTCAGCTTGGTCATCTGCAGTCTTTCCCCCCAAGTTACTCTTTACACATATTTTACCAACATCATTATCCTGCTTTGAAACAACTGGGGAACGTCCACTAGGAAACCCCCAGCCTCTCGTGCCTCTGCCCGACAGCCCAGCACCCACAGCTTACCCGGTGTGCTTTCCTCTGCTTGTCTGCATCTAGACCACACCCTTCAAAAAGCGCTCTTAAGGAGTGCCCAAATGTGGACACTGCAAAGCCCTGCCGCTCTACTCCGTGAAAATAGCAGGAGGCTGGTACACCTTAAGTTGGAGGTAGGGCTTTTGGGAGGTAAAGAGGATTAGATAAAGCCATCCCCATGATGACATTGGAATCATTGAGAGAAATCTTGGTATGCTCAGTTAGAGTTGGGTATTTAAATGAATGAAAACCACAAAGTTCTTTATGAGCCAGTGGGGTATACACGAACAAGGTTTCATTATATATGATTTTTAAACTGACCAGAACAAATGTGTAGTTAGTAGTTTTTAGATGAGGGAATGAACTCAATATATCACTCAAGTACCAATAGAATAACAAAGGGCCAAAAGTAACAGCACCTGTTGTACCCAGAGTCCCCCAAAGACCACCAAGAGACCGAATCTGATGCAAAAGCAAAGAGTCTTTGTATTGTTATGAGTTAACTTGGGACTCTCCGTCCATCTGACGCAGCAGCAGAGCAGGAGAGACCCCGAGTAGCAATGGGGCAGGGTTCTTAAAGCAAGGGGGGCTTGGGGTCTACAGACCTCATAGGAACAGACTCGGGATTCGTTTATGTGAGTGACAATCATGTTAATAACTTTTTTTTTTTTTTTGGTTTTTTGTTTCTTGTTCTTTCAAGACAAAGTTTCTCTGTGTAGCTTTGGAGCCTGTCCTGGAACTCACTCTGTAGACCAGGTGGCCTCGAACTCACAGAGATTTGCCTGCTTCTGCCTCCCGAGTGCTGGGATTAGAGGCATGCGTCACCACTGCCTGGCTAGTAACTTTTAATTGGCTAAGGTTAGTTGGGGGTTACAGTTATCCATTTCAGGGCAGGCCTGACAAGTCCCAGGCTTTGTCCTTGAGTTGCCATGGGGTCTGGCTGGCCTAGCACGTACTGACTGTGGAGGCTGACTCAGTGGCCCAGGCTGTCACATTGACCCGTGCATGTAGCTCTAAGTTGGTGAGGGGTCCCAGGCAGTAAACAACTGGCTGAACCTTGAGCAGTCAGAGTACGTACAGAAAGGGAGCTCCTGCAAGGACTATGTCTTTGTTCATGGCCCTCCCAGAAACTGCTGCTCAAGTCAACTGAAATTGAGGCCTGATCTCTGAGAAGACTGAGCAGCCTGGTATGGCGTCTGCTTGGTCCTTTCACACCTAGCCAGGCATGGCAGTATGTGACTATAATCCCAGCACTTAGGAATCTGAGACAGAAGGATTATGAGGTTTTTTTTTTTTTTTTTTTTTTTTTTTTTTTTTTTTTTTTTTTCGAGACAAGGTTTCTCTGCGTAGCTTTGCGCCTTTCCTGGAGCTCACTTGGTAGCCCAGGCTGGCCTCGAACTCACAGAGATCCGCCTGGCTCTGCCTCCCAAGTGCTGGGATTAAAGGCGTGCGCCACCACCGCCCGGCTGAATTATGAGTTTTGAGGAAAACCTGGTCTATATAGAGAATCTGAAAACAGAATATGCAACTAAATTAAACAACAGCATTTACAGTTCCTTACCTCACCTCTTGATGAACTTAGGTCAACTTTTTATGTCTAATCGTCAGTACTATCATTTGTTTTAATAAAATGACTCTACTTAAAATAACATTTAATTGATAAGAAGGATATGCTAACTTTTCTCTATCTGTGCCCATAAGGAAAGCAGTTAAGTTTCACAAGGTTATAACAAAGACCCTGGAGCAAGAGACAGACAGCCACCAGAGAGGTCAAAGTTCCTTAGAGAAAATAATTGGTCATCTGAATATCATCCTTGCAAAATTCAAACTCACATTCAACTTGGAATTTCCTAATAAAAATTTCATTATTCTAAAAAATCAGAAATAATATAACTACGTCAACACAGGATTGGTTAAAACAAGTATATTCAAATAAGAAGTGTGCATCCTTAAAAATAATGGTAAACATCTATGTTTTCCGATATGGCTTCCAGATATCTTAAAAGGAAACAGGCTACATGGTAGCGTTTATGGAGCACATGGAAGAAAAATAGACAAGTGGCTTTACCATACGCTCCTTGGGGGTAAAACCTGGGGAGCATGAGCACACCCCACCTTGCCAAGGGCAATCAAACTCTAAATCGCTCTGGTTCACTCTCCAAAGCACCCTTGAGCAGATGTGCTCAGACATCTGTACCCCTTAGCACCCAGGGAGCTGAGACAGGAGAGTCCCGAGTTGTAGACTTGTCTAGGCTGCGTAGCAAGGCCCTATCTCAAAAACAGGTGTTTTATTATAAATGATAGGATTGCTATAGAAATTAATAGTTTTCTTTATCCTGGTATTTTTGTATTTTAGCATGTCTTCTTGAAAATCAAGAAAATTGCTATTTTAGTGGGAGGAAAATATTGTGTAATTCTTACTCCTCAGCCATTTAAACTGACTGTCTCCAGGTCAACCCAAAGTCTCTGTGTCGGCTCAGGTCAGTGGTCTCCCAAACTCTGGGCACCTCACCAGGCACAGGAGACTCAAAAGGACTAAGTGGCCCACGTTTTCACAGCTGTCAACTGAGCACCCGTTACCCTGTGCCAAACCAATCGCTTATACGGCTTCTCTCCTTCACCTGAGGACCTGCCAACCCAAGGTTGCCTAACGGGGCTGGGACCAAGCACTCTTTTCCAGAACCTATGCCCTCAATGACCTGGCCAGAGAGTACAAGGCTGAGAATCATAGGCATACAAAGTAGCCAGAGAGTTCAAAGAGCGCCAGGAGAGAACAAATGAGAGCCAGCGACTGCCCCCAGGAGGGGAGAAGATGAGGAGGAAAATGTGAGGCTGTGCCCTGCAGGCAGAAGAGGGAGTGGCCGGTAAGGAGCGGTCAGGCTGCCAAGTGTCAAGGGGGAGGAGAGAGGAGGCTGGCCCACCGCACGGTGCTCACCGGGCTCTGGCTGAGGTGCTCACCTGGCTCTGGCGAGCAAAGGGCCCCCTACAGATTGTGCTGGAGGCCCAGAGGAGTAGGGCCTTGGAGGCTGTGGGTCCACAGAGCCACAGCAAGCGTAGCAGGAGGGCTTCCCTGGAGAGCGGTGTGGGGCCACCACCAGCAGAGGCCCCGGCTAAGCCTCCTAATTTTGTTTCCAGAATTTCATGGTCTCTCTCTTCTAAAGCTCCCTCCCCAAACTGTTTGAACTTCAGCCCCAAACCTGCATCTGCCCCTTGGGTTCACAAATGTTTCTTGTGCCGCTTTCTAGTTCCTGGCACTGTGTCAAAATGTATCGTTTTTAAATTCCTCTTTAGACTTCAGTTTCTCTTCCTCATTTTTTTTTTTTTTTTTAGAAATACCGTGTTTTCCTTATATCTGGCTCTATTCTTATCTGCTTGTTTTCCTCTTACCACCTAGCTGTGTTTGTGACTGTCAAGCCCCCCGCGTCCCATCCCATCTCCCTCTCTGCTGTACCTCGTGGTATTTCAAAGCATAAACAACAATGGCATCTGGTGAATGAAAATAGAAGAATTCTGCCCAGACCCTCCAGCGGGCAGCAGTTGGCTGTGCGCCCTGCCCACTGCTGGGCCCCTTCTCAAGCCTCCGACTGGCCTCCTTCATCTAGGGTCCTTTGTCCCCTCTTACCTCCTGTCCCCAAATTTCTGGCTGATTTCTCTTCCTTCCAACTCTTTGCTCTCTGACAGGCCTGAGGTCACTCCCCAAGTTCAAGGTCAAGCTCCGTCCTCTCCCCTTGGTGGTGCTCCTTATGCACCGCGGTAAAGCTGGTAATTACTTTGGGGTGGGTGGGCACATGAAGGGTCTAAAACTCGGGGCCCTTGAAGGAGCTCTTGAGGTGGGTGTTGAAGAAGCCAGAAGATATGGTCAGTATGCATATGCAAATCTGCGTGCAAACCTTACTCTATCTGCTGTTCCCACTCGCCCAGGGCCCAGGAACTCTATCATTGCCTATGACCTTCAACTCTCCCCAGGCCCGTGCCTTCCCAACCTCCAGAAGAGCCAGGGCCTAAGTACTTGACACTAATGAAAGCTGCCTGAGTAAGCAGCCGGTCAGGCATCCTCATCAGCAAGCAAATGCATTCACTTTACCCATGTTTCAGACTGTGGCCTCCCAAGGACTGTACTTGGGACAAACTTGGTTTGTTTTGTTCCTCTCTTGTGCTGTCCTTCTGGAACTTACAATTGTTATATAAATGACAATTCCAAGGAGAAAGCAAGGTTTCCATATGTGCCTTTTGTCTTCCCTGCTCACATCTGTCATCTGCCACCTACCTCCTGGACGGTCCAATCCCCTCCCCTCCACCACAGGCCACGGAAAGTGCCTCTTCCTGTGGCAGGTGGGGAAGGGGTCAGAGGGCAGGAGAGACTCACCCACAATTTCCCTCGTAACAAGTTTTAGCCACTGAGTCTCCCCAGCAGGGTCAAACGCTTCTATTTCTGAGTGCATTTTTTCACCCTTCGAAGTCAGAGCAGCCAAATAAATGACCACAGGCCCACACCGAGAATGTCAGATCCGTCGATAGCAATTAGGGTGTTGCTTAAAAAGGAGATGGTTGTCCAAAGAAGGGCCAGATTCTGGCCCAAGTCACTGAAGATCAATATCCGCACATGTTCCAGATGCCACACTGGCTGTAGTTACAAAGATGTGTGAGCTAAAGGTCGTAGTGTTGTCCCGGGAAAGCCGGTGGCTGAGCCTTCAAGAGACCTCACGACTGCTAGTAGCCCTGACGAATCTATCACTGTCCAGCATGGGGCCCTCAACTTGGAAGTACTTGAAAATGGACTTGATTAGACAACTCAAAAACCGCAGTTTCAGTGGTATGCAAGCTCTCAAGAAACTGGAATCCAAACCAGGATACCAATTTGGTTTTTGCATGCTATCAATTTCCAGAAGCCAGAAAGTTCAGTTTGTCAACTGAGTCACACCCTATCCCTGTGTCTTGCTGAGTTAGTGAAAAGTGAGACTCAAGCCGAGGCCAGGCCGGGGAAGTGGAAGTTTAGGGAAGAAAATGCCTCTCTTCACTTATTCTTTTTCTTGCCCCCCTCTCCCCCCCGCCAGCCCCTCACCTCGTCTTACAGACACACATGACCAGGTTTTTGCTGGGCCTGCTCCTTCATTTGCAGCGGTTACGTGGAGACAGAACCACACACCATGTAGCTTGCCCAGTTACAGTGCAGTTCAGGACTACTCCGCCCATTTGCAGAGTTGTCCAGAATCACCGCAAAGAACTTCAGAATGCTGTTCATCACCCCCGAAGATAACTTTCAGCTAGCACCTCCTGCACCCCTCCCCCAGCCCCAACCAACCTTCTGTCTCTGTCCACAAGCCTACTAGAAACCAGAAAGGACATGGTCTGTGACCAGCTTCCTTCCCTGATATGTGCTTAAGGTTCATCCACATTGCGGCGTGATCAGGACGTCATCCCTTCCTGTGAATGGAAGACTACTTCATTGCAGAGAGACTACATTTTGTTTATGGTGGACAATTCATGTTGTTCCTTTTTGGGTTTTGGATACTGTGACTAGAGCAGCTATGAATATTTGAACATTCATTTTTGGGTGGACATGTATTTTCATTCTTCTTAAGTGTATGCCTGGGAGGAAAATGGCTAGATCGAATGGAAGCTTTGTGTGCAACTGCTCTCCAAAGGGGTCCCACTGTTTTGCCTTTCCAGCAGCTGTGTGTGAGGGTTCTGACTCGGCCACAGCCTTGCTGTTTATCAACTGACTTTCTGATTATAGTTCTATCTTAGATAACTTTCCCACCGCTGGAATAAAATACCCTGAAGAAAGTCACGTGTGGGAGGAAGGGTTGATTTGGGTCACAGCTTGAGAGTACAGCCCGTCCCCATCCTGGTGGGCATGGGCTGATGGCAGAAGCTGGAGGAACTGGTGGCATTTCCTCTGCCGTCAGGAAGAAGAACGGAAGTCAGTGCACTGCTCTCTTTATTCAATGTGGCAGTCAGCTAACCCACTCTAGGTCACCCTCATGGGCACGCCCAGAGGCTCCTCTCCTGAGTAATCCTAGAGCCTGCCACACAGGCAATACTGACCATCACAGCAGCTGGCTGAGCATGAAGTGGGGTCTCCTAGCTTTGACTTTCATTTCTCTGATATTGAGCGACTTTTCATGTGTTTACTGGCATTTATTTATGTCTGCAGGTCATTTACCAGCTAATTTGCCTTTCAATTACTGTACAAATGGACATTGTGTTCCTTCCTTACCACCACCACCTAAGAGCAAGTAAAGGGACAAAGCCTGCATCCTGGGGTGCTCATGCAGGATGGGTGGGGTGCTAGTCCTGTGGTGCTCATGTGGGATGGTGAGGTGTTAGTCCTGGGGTGCTCATGTGGGATGGGTGGGGTGCTAGTCCTGGGGGTGCTCATGCAGGATGGGTGGGGTGCTGCTCTTGTCTCCAGCAGTGCAAATTCATCAATTCACCAATTGATTTATTTAAAAAGCCAGTATGCATTGCATAAGAATCTCCCTAACGGTTGGGGATTTAGCTCAGTGGTAGAGCACTTGCCTAGCAAGTGCCCCCCTGTGTTCGATCCTCAGCTACAAAACAAAACAAAACAAAACAAAACAAAACAAAACAAAACAAAACAAAACAAAACAAAACAAAGCAAAAACAAAAAACTTTTGGGGCTGGAGAGATGGCTCAGTGGTTAAGAGCACTGGCTGCTTTTCTGGAGGTTCTACATTCAATTCCCAGCAACTACATGGTGACTCACAACCATCTAGAATGAGATCCAGTGCCCTCTTCTGCTGGTGTGCAAGCATATATGTAGGCAGAATACTGTATACATAATAAATAAATCTTAAAAAAAAAAAAAAAAAGAATCTCCCTAACACAGAAGTAAAACTCAAGACTTTTCTAAATCTAGAGCCTTGGGTTTCTGTTCCATGAGATAAAATGGATGGTGTGCCACACCCCCACACCCCCACCCCAGGACCTGCTGCATTCTCAGAGGAAACCCTGAGCAAACACACCACGTGCCGGCTAAGCTGCCAGAACCAGGGACCTTTTCATGAAATGTTATTTCTCTCAGAAAGAAGGGACATAGTCATTCTTCAGCCTTAGATGGGAGGTGGACATTTTCTCTAAGTCCATTATCGAGGGAAGTAATTGACAATATTGATTGCCAGTGATAAAAGCCAAGCTTTCAAATAAAAGTTTGGAAGTTTTGAAAACTTGTTAACTGCTACAGTGAGCTTGACAACTTCCCGGAGCCTTCTCAGCACCGCCCAGACGAGAGCAGTAGTACTATTTATTAACAAGATTTGGGGTTTATACACATGGTGCTACTGAGCGGTTGAAGCCGTGCATCAGTAATGGGAAGATCAGCCCAACTCAGACAGCCTACATTTTCCAGATGATGAACATGTGATGTGAAAAGCACGTGTGTGACTTGATCCAAACTGTAAGACAGACTGAGATTTTAGTGACGTGGATCTGAAAAGACTGCTGATGTCATGTCGTATTCCTGCACCTTGTTGAATTTGGTGTCACATCAAAGACTATCCACAGTATATGGAAAAGTCTCCTTTTTCACTTTCATATCTTTGTAAGGTTGGATTTTCTTCAGCTATCTCAGCAAAACAACAGATTATAGCAGTGAGGACACAGAAGCAGACATGAGAATCCACACACGGCCCACAGGAAAGGGATCTGCAAAATTCACAACAGTGCTATTTTTCTTAGTCATTTTTGTTAAGTCTTTGAAAATACACTTAACTTTGGAAAAAGTTGATTATTTACATTAACATGTGTTTATTATTGTTATTTTTCATTAATTCATACATAACTATTTTAAATCTTTTTTACATGTAACATGACAAATAACAATAGAATAACTCAAAGAAAATCCCCCTGGAGTTTTGGTTTTTGGTTTTGGCTTTTGAGACAGGGTCTCTCCATATAGTCCTGGCTGTCTTAGAGCTCGCAATCGCTCCAGCCTGGCCTTGAACTCACAGAGATCCTCCTGCCTCTGCCTCCAGAGTGCTGGGGTTAAAGGTGTGTGCCATCACATCCAGCTAAAGCCAAAATTAAAACAGCTTCAGGGCACTCCATCTATGACAACATTTGCCAACCAGAAGCTAATGCTTGCTTTAGGGGGAAAACTGGTTACATAACCAAAATGTTTGAGGGCCCGGGGATGTAGCTCAGTTGGTAGGATGCTTGCCTAGTATGCACAGGGCTCTGGGGTCAGAACCAGCTCTGGCTCTGGGGCCAGCCCCAGCTCTGGCTCTGGGGTCAGCCCCAGCTCTAGGTGGTGCTGAGTGTGGTGATGCGTCCCTAGAGTTCCAGCCCTCAGGAGCTGGGCAGAAGGAGCCGGAGCTCAAGGTCACCCTCTCCTGCATGGCAGGTTTGAGGCCAGCCTGGGTAACAAGAGATCCTGTCTCAGCGTATATAACCAAAAAACACAATAGAAGGGCACGAGAAAGAATGGAGTTGAAAACGCCCGAATTTGGAAATGTCACACACCCAGGAGTGGCACAGTCGGTCATACGGGAGTTCTATTTTCAGTCTTTTGAGAAATCTCCATAGTGACTTCCATAGTGGCTGCCCTGGTTGGCACTCCCACCAGCAAGGAATGAGGTACAGATCTATGCATGTCTACGTCTGTTAGCTGCACCATTTGCAATAGCTAAGAAGTGGAACCAGCCTTGATGGACGTCCATCAACAGATTAATGAGTGACGAAAACACGGTGCATATATTCGCAGTGGAATTTTATTCAGCTGTAAAGAAAAATGAAATCATGACATTTACAGGAAAATAGATGGAACGGAAATCATCATATCAAGTGAGAAAGGCAGACAAATACCACGTTTTCTCTTATATGCAGATCCTAGATTTTAATTTATAGAGATATAGATATAGAGCTATAGATACAGGGGTGTGTGTGTGTGTGTGTGTGTGTGCAGGTATGGATGCGGATACAGGCATGAAACTAGAATGGGGAGCAGGAGAGGGGAGAAGGTCTTAACGGAGAAGGGAGGGAAAGAAGAGGGCACTAGAATACTCACGGAATGGAAGTGGAGAGGCAGCTGGAGCAGGGGATGCAACCAGCAGAGGGAGGGAGTGTGGGGACCAACAACGGCAAGGTTGTGTTAAAGTGTCTTCAGAGCCATACTCTGTATGCTAGTTGAAAAAATAAATCTAAAAGTTAGAAAAAAATAAAACAAAATGTTATATACATTTTATACACACACATTCACAATTTTATACACATATGCATACACATATATACACACATGCACACATGCATATATACATGCACACATGTACACACATGCACATGAACACACATGCACATACACACATGCAAACACACAGGTACACGCATATGGATTATACACAGCAGCTCTTTTAAGCCAGAGTCATGACCATGAGGATCACAGTGCTCCAGGAGTTGCCTGTACACAGATTTCCCCACATGTTCTAGATCTCCAAATCCTTGGTATACTGTAAGTGTGAAGAACCAGGTTTTTTTGGGCTACATTTGGCAAATGCTGATGTAGTGTTATTTCCTCCGTTGACACAGGAAACTGAGTCTCAGAGAAATTCCAGAAAGTCAGTGGTAAAAGTTACATGGCTAATGAGTGGCAATACTGGTGAGGACCCTGGCATTCAAACTGCTACCAAGCATTCTTCCGCCGCTGAGACCCCCAAGCCTGCCTGGTCTATCTTCACTGGGAAGGATTACAGCACCAAGGGCAGTTTGTTTGCACCAACCTGTGCTTCTAATTGTTGTCTTTGAGAGATAATCCCACAGAATCCATCAGGATGCTCACTCCAAAACCTGCAGAGATTCCTTTTTCTGGGAGAGGGATTATCTCTGTAATCCAATTAAGCCAGCAAGCCATGGGGGAAAATACAGACGTGAGATTAGCACTGGGGGAGGACTTTGGCCAAGAAATTAATTCTTTTAACAGGTTACAAACCTCTGCAGTACATCTACTTTCCCAAAGTCTAACCATGAATCTAGGATGTCAACCCGTGGCTTTTAGAGAGAGCCTGATGGTCATGGGTCAAATGCCATTAATGTTTAGGACCTTCCTCACGGGAGACCCTGCTCCTCTGAGAGTTGTGTGCATTTCTCCCTCCCAGATGATGGTTTATAACTTACCACATTTCCCTCTTCTTCTTGGCTGCTAGGAAGCTTGGAGGCTGGCTATGCAGGCATCCAGATAACCAAATCCTGACCCCACAGCTCCTGGAGATGGGGAATTATTTATGTCATGTGGTAAAGATGATGCTTCCACTCCTAGTGGCCACTTCTTTCATTTGTTAAGCCAAAATGAAAGTACCGGCCCCCGGCAGATGCCTTTCCCCCACCTCCGGTCAGGTCTCCTGCAGCCTGGAGTGAAGGTGCCCATCACACTGTCACCCCCTCCTCCTCAGCTTCTCCTATGCTAATATGATCAATAATTATGCGGAGGGCAATAATATTAAACTGCTTTCATCCCCTGAAGGAAACGCTTATGTACTTGAGATAGCCTGCTTTTTCTAGTATATTCCAAAGCCTCTGCAGATTTTATTCATGCAAGGGAAGTTTGACCTTCAACTAAACTCAAATCTATAATTTAAAGTGGCCTCTTTGACTCAAAATCCTCTCCATTTCAATGCCAAATGGATCATCAGCTGCTCTCCAAGTAATATTCACTCCAGAGGACTGTTCCAGCTACCCATCGACACACACTTTTGCATTTCTGCTCACAGACTGAAGTTACACTCTCCAGTATGTGACTGCAGCTTAATTGATAGAGGAATGCAAAAAGAGATTCTCAGGCGGCTGGCTGCAGCGGACTAGCTGCCTTCCCTAGGAGAATTCCCTCACTTGTCTTTTAAATTTTCCTTTCTTGTCAAAATTGCAGGTGCAGATAAATGCTGGAGTCTTATCTCAATCAGAAAGTGCCATGAACAAGAAAAGATGGAGAATTTTGATTGTCGTTGAGGACAGAGTCTCTAACAGCTGGAGGCCTTCCATTCTCTTTAGCTCCCATCCATCTAAGGGAAAGAAAAATGCACTAAGGACTTCACTCAATTTGTGCAGAAAGATGAGGAAATTCACACTGAAATAAAGAACCCCACTCCCAAAACAGTGTTAACCCAGAGCAGCGTTGCTGGGGGCAGCAGCGGCCTTGAATGCGGGCAGCCCTGACCTTTGCAAGGACACCAAGGGAAAGCCCTGAGGGATTCCTGAGCCACAGTGCAGTGACTTCTAGGGAGCCTTAGGAACTCCACCTCAGCCAGGTTTTCTTCTTCCAGATAAAACAAATGGGTTTCAGATGATTTCAAGTAAACCTAGAAATGATTATGAGAAAGAAGACACACACAAACAAGACACCTCTGAGCTTCCCAGCTGCTGTAGCCATCCTGTATCAGCGGCCAAGAGTCTTCTCAGATGCTGTCCCTCAGCCACTCTGGATGCAGGCGCTCAGCGTCAGAGGGTGTGTTATGATCTTTGACTCCAGTCTCAGCCCAGCTCTGCGCACACAGCAGCTGCTCACTGATGAACTGGGCCGGGCGGTGGTGGCGCACGCCTTTAATCCCAGCACTCAAGAGGCAGAGCCAGGCGGATCTCTGTGAGTTCCAGGACAGCTAGGATTACACAGAGAAACTCTGTCTCAAAAAAAACAAAAACAAAAAACCCATGATGAACCCGAACACAGTTCCTCCATATTTTCTCATGTACAAAACCGTTGATTTTTCCTTCCCTGTTTCTGGCCTAATCTCCTCCCCCTCTTCCCACCTTTTCGTTTTCCCTCAGATCCAAGGTGTCAAATGGTCTCCACCAGTCGCTATGAACTGAGCACCGGAAATGTGCTGCAGGTAAAAATGTGCACTGGATTCTGAAGAGCAGGATGATGAAGGGCTGGGGAGAAACTCTTCGATGACGTATATATTGTTACGTGTTGAAATGGTCACATTTTGGATACTTTGGGTAAAAAATAGTATTAAAATTATTTGTTATCCATTTATTGTTATCCATGGTTATTATTATATTATTTTTAAATATACCTTCCAGAAAAGTTCAAATAACTAAATAGAACAGTTCATGTTCCATTTCTAGCAGACAGCACTGGCTCCTATTCAGACCTGGCCAGCATCTACTGTGACCACCTTCTCTGTCTCTCTGTCTCTCTGTCTCTCTCTCTCTCTCTGTGTCTCTCTGTCTCTCTGTCTCTCTGTCTCTCTCTCTGTCTCTCTGTCTCTCTCTGTCTCTCTGTCTCTCTCTGTCTCTGTCTCTCTCTCATACACACACACACACACACACACACACACACACACACACACACACACACACACACACTGACTTGGCCAACATGACAATCCTAGCAGATCTGAACCCCACAAACATCTCCATAAAGTCCCTGAAGCACGAGGAGAGGCTTCTCCCGGACTCGCAGGTCCTGGCAGCAGGACGAGCTTTGCTGCCCTCTGCTGGTCCTGCGGAAGCTCCCGTGAACGGAAGCCTCTCCAACACCCTGCAGACAGGCTTTTCTGTCTGTTCCCTGTGTTAGCGTCCTCCTCTAGAGGAGCAGAGGCTGGCTGACCAGAGGGCCCGGCAGGCAAAGGCTCCAAGGCTGACAGCTCCAGTCCAAATCCTAAAGCACACAGGGTTGAAATAAAGATCCCATTCCTGTAAGTTGTCCTCTGACCCGCTCCCCCCACACACACACACACAAATTATGGCACACTAAATAAAGAAATTTTAAATGAAAAAAAAAAAAAAAGAGTAGTTGTGGCAGGAAAAAGAGAGATTGCACCTTTTGAGAGGAAGATGTGTTCTGGGGAACAGCCTTTCTTAGCTCCTCTGTGAGCCGGGCCTGGTGGTCCACACTTATCTTAGCACTGAAAGGCTTGCAAGTTGGAGGTTAGCCTCTGTTACGTGGCAAAATCCTGTTTCAAAACAAATAAACAAACAACAACAACAAAACCACCACCCAAAAACAAACCTGTTTTAAAAGGCTTTAAGCGATTCAGTATTTCTTGCATAAAGATGAAGGCATCTTCTGTATTCCCTACTCCTCACCCAAGCCTGGTGTCCCTGGGGCATTTGTTAAGTGCGCACATTATCTGACTTTTCTGCCAGAAATGGCTGGTCAGTTGGTTGGGTTTGGAAGCCCGTGAATCTGTTTTTGGCAATACCAGGCTGCCTGCCCCTTCCTGCAAACACACACACATTCAGAAACTCTGAAAATGAGGCTTTGAAACTGTGCTTCTCAAACTTAAAAATGTCCATAGCCCGCCTAAGACCTTGTTAAATTCGGATCTGCTCACAATGGGTGGGCCTGAGGCCTGTGAACCCAGGCCGGGAACAGGCTCCCAGGTGATGCCCATGGTCATGGACAGGCAGTGTCAACAAGCCTGGGTGCAGCCATAATAACACGCCCACTCTCCATAGACCCCGGGAGAGCTGTGCTGGGACTGCCTCTGCCGTGGCTGCTCAGGAACAAACTCTGGCACTTCTTCTGTTTGAAAAGCAAGGACGCCCCCTTCTGACAGATGAAAATATTTTCTGTAAATGTTAAGAGAGGAAGGAAGAGTGGGTCCATTTCTTCCCCAAACCGATCTCTTTAGTCACTATTGATCAGAAGGAATTCCTTTCTCTAACAGACCAACTGTTCAGCCTCATGTGTGGAAACCTCACCGGGATTCTGGCCACACCAGCTGAAGAGAGCAGGGACATGAGTCAGTCCGACTATGTGGGAGCCCCTGAGGATTGTCTCCAGGATGGCGGAGAGCGCGCAGGTCTCCCTTGAGACCCAGTCATAGCCCCTGGCTTCTAACCTTGGTTTCTGTCTAACTTTCCCGGCTTGATTCTTCGCAAACATAGGCAGGGCTGGCGCTGACCCCAGCTCAGGATGGCTGCTTCTGGCTCTGCCTGGAGTCGTGGGGAAGTCTGCGGGGTGGAGCTGGCACACAGGGACAGGGCTGTGTCTTGTGTGCTTCGGTTAAATTCCACATTCGTTTGAAACTCTTCTTAAGAGTGCCCTGGATTCACCAAGGTTGTGTTTTCATTTCCAAGACATCCTGAGATGACTTCACAAAGGGGGCCATTTTCAGATGTCGGGAAACAAAGGCCCTTTGTGGGGAAAATCTTAAATGATCAAACACAATGTACACATGAGGAGATAAAGATGATCTGACCATTCTGCTTCTGGTTCAATGTCCAAGGCTCAAGAATATGAGCCTAGCATCTATCTACAGTGCTCACATGCTGGCAGATGGGTGGGGTTGTTTGTTTGCCTTTGTCTTATTTGAAGGCCAAGGATATAATACGTCTTCAAAGTTAATACCTTCTCATCCTCACTCCTGCATTTTCAAAAATCTCCTCGATAGTTAGCTACATAGCTCCCATTAAAGTCAAATTTCCTTAGCTGAGGAAGCCACCAAATGCCTAATTACACATGCAATGCTGGAAAAAATATTAAGACTGCGTTTACATTGCCAGCTTTCTTTCCCCATTACACAACAGAAGATTTATCCTTTCGTCTGGTCGGCCAGCACTGCTCTCGCAAGCTTGTGGTTCCATAGGACACATATTAGTATATCACTCACTATTAGCACCAACCTTGACAATCTGGAAGTTATGCCTCTCTCAATGTTATATATAGTCCTTCTTCTGAGCTAGAAACGAACCAAACCAAAAATAATCACCAAATCCCACATCCTGGCTGTCACATACCCAGACAGAATGACATTGCAACACCCCAGGGCCCCACAGATCTCCTGTGAGCTGTGTGGATTCCTGCCATGGGCTGCACCCACACAACTATCAAATGCAATTCCTTGGCAGGAAGCCTGTTTAAACCTTTATCCAGTGGCATGCTCAGGTTTTTTTTTCCGGACAGGTTTCTTCTGCCGGTGGAAATAAGTGTGGGCTCGGTGATCAGTCACTGTCTGGGAACTGACTGAGGTCCCACTGAAAGTGACCGAGCAGAGCATGTGATGTGCAAACATGCATGGGCACCTGTGCTCATTGTCAAGCGCTTTAGACCTGGAGACGCTTCTGCAGTTTGATGCGAAGCAAAAACCCAATGCCCTCTCTCAAGCTCCAAGGTCAGAAAGTAACTAAAGAGAAGCAGCAACCTTTAATTGGGCCGCAGCGGAGGCCTCAGGTGTGTGGGTGTCACCTGGCTTCTCCGATGTCAGCGGAGAGACGAGATTTGATAGATAGATAACTTTGCCCTCAACTCCTGGGAACTGCCTCTTCAATGCCTGGATCGCCGACCGGTTCGCATTGCTTGCGGGTTCCCAGGGCATGTGGCTGCCAGCCTGTGGAGCCCAGGTAGCCCCACAGGGTTGGGGGGCGGGGCACAGTTTGCTGAGTGGCCAGGCAAATACCATCATGCCACATACAGACTCTGAAGCTCACCTGGGGAGTGATCTAGCTTCCAGGCTCCATGTCCTGTGCCTCCCATGATTCTGTGGGACAAACCAACTCATGCTGTCCCTAAGACACTGGCTGGAGGGACAGACGCTGGGGACAGAGGCCTTGGAGTTTTCCATCCCATCTGCTGTGAACAAATGGCCTCAGCGCTCCCTTCCCAGAATCCTAATAGCAGCCTTGCCTTCAGGAGAGCAGGAAAGGGAAACTCTAACTAGGGTTTTAGGGGAGACGGACACCCCCGCTGTTGAGAGGCCTCGGCTGCCACTGCTTCCCTTAGTGTCAGCTCCTAGCCACCCCTTCACAGAGCCGGATAGACCAACTCCCTGGGGTAGTTCTCGGCCTTGGGGCTTGTGCCTCGCTAGAAGAACCATCACACCCCCTACAGACCACCAGTGACCCAGGTGCCCACAGGAACATCCAACCGAACAGTTCTCGCTTGGTCCTTTGGGCACAGAGCCCATAGCAGACAGACAAACTTCCTCGTCTGTATTAGAGAAGACTTCCATCTATTTGGTCTCAAGACCCTTGCATACCCTGAAGAGCCATTAAAGGATCTGTGTGGGCATACCTGTCAATGCTTACCTTATAAAGACATGAATTCTGGGAGTCACCAGGGGCACTGTCTGAAAAAATGTTCCCACACACTCAAGAGGGACCATGAGCATGAAAGGCAAACCGTATTAGGTTTGACCTCTTCTGACCTGAAGTTCCTGGAGATCCTTGGACCATGAGTTGACAAGGGCTTGTGACATGGCTTTTCTCTCTCTCTTCTTTGCTTCCAGTTGCCATGCGGTGACCAGCCTTCTCCTCCGTGCACTGCCTGAATGATGTTCTGCTCCACCGCATCCCAAAGGCCACGGCACCCAGTGATTTGATCTGAAACTATAAACTAACATAAGCTTTTCCCCTTATTAAGTTTACTACCTGGGGTATTTTGTCACAGTGATAGGAAGCTGATTGGTATGGTTTGATGAGCCTTTCCTTGCTCAGCATGTCTTTCTCGGCACACACACTCTCTTTCTAGAATGTTCTGCATTCCGTGGATGGTCATCATTGTTGTTTCTGTTCCCCTTGGCCAATAGCATGGTACAACAATTAAAATCAAACACAAGGCACGTGTGCACCTTGATGGAAGTGCTCATAGTTAGCAGCTATGAGCTCTGCCTGCTGTCTCAGGGTGGCAACACCTCCCTCATGGCAGGACCACAGTGGTCACCACTGGGGACTCTGCCTCCCAGGACACAGGACAAGTAGAGAAGGCCTATACGAGGAGGCGAGTTTGAACAGACATGCACACAGCTCAAAGATCAGCAGGAAAAGCATTTCAGGTGGAGGAAGAGCAAACAGAGATTCAGAAGCAGGGAGGAGCTTGGTGTGTCCAAAGAAAAGCAAGAAAATATGTGTCACCTGAACATCAGAGGAGGTCTGGAAGGGAAGTGGAGGCAGACTATGTCAAGGTTTGTAGGTGTAGCTAAGATGGGGCCTTCACCCCAAGCTGCAGAACCGGCCAGTGGGTCAGAAACTGTCTCATCCTGAGGAGCTCTGAGGAGAGCGGTGGGGCGAACAGTCTGACTGGAGTGGAGTGAGGGGCAGACAGCCCTGGGCTGCACGGGAGGCCTGACCAACTGCACTGGTGTCTGCTCCCTCTTGAACCCCCACTGGAATGACAAAAACTAAAAGCTTTAAACTCTGAAGCGGAGCCAGCGGAAGAGGCTGCCAAAAGGAGGAATCTAGAAAGTAGGTACCAGTGATAACAGTTATCTGCTTGGAGAGACTGCAGAGGACCTGTAACCTGGAGGAACAGGAAGTGGTCGGATGCATGCCGGAGAAGCCCGGAAGACTCGGGCATTGAAGGTACCTCATATCATAGAGGCAGGATTCCCAGAAGGGGTGGTGAAAATCCTCCTAAGAGGAAAAAGGATTCAAAACTCATTCTTCACCCCACAAAGCTGGTGACTGCTCAGCCCCAGCCGGTCTAGAAGCCCAGAGAAGAAAAACTGGAAAATCAATTGTGAAAGGAAAAGACTATTTCCACTGTGAGGAGTCTCAGCCTACAACCACCCTATTTTGGTCTCAGGGAACATGGCAGAAGGAGACAGAGGAATGGGAGAGCTGGATGATAGGGAGAAGGGCCATCATTGCCATGACGATCCACAGCAGCGGAGGCCGCCTCAGCTGGGCCTGCACAGAACAGGCCAGTCATTATGTAACCACAGACAGGGGAAGGACTCACAGGCCCTCGTCGTGGCTGCTGAACTACTGACTACCTGTGGAATGTAGGGGGGCGCTCATTGTCTTCACTCATGTACCCATGAGTGACCCCACCAGGCTCCGGTGGACAGCTCCAAGGGGGTCGTACCAATGGCTCTGGTGAAACTTGGTGGATCCGAAACAAAACAAAGACCTGAATGTCAAAAGGAAACCTGTAGGAAAGGCAGGGGGGAGGAGCTGACAGACTGGGAGAGAGATAGGTGAGGGCGGGACCGTGAGAGAAACCAGAATGCATTGCATACACGTATGACATTGTCAAAACCAAATTTAATTAAAATGCAAAGTCGTATTCCATCAAGAAGGCAATGTGTAGGGAGCATCAATGCAGCTTTATCTGAAGACTGAGGTCATTCTTTGCTTATTGTTGCTATTCATTCAGTGAAAAAAAAATGAATCTGCCAACAGCTAAGGGTCAGAAGGCAAGAAAGGATATGGATCATCTGACGATAGAGGGGAAGGTATAAAACAACTGCTGTAAGAGAGAAGAGTTCCCTGACGGAAGGAATGAACGGACATCTGGGCAAGGCTGTGCACTCCTGAGAAGCAATGCCCAGATGCTCGGGTGCAGACAAGAAAGAGCAGGCATGTGGATTCTAATCAGAACCGAGGTTCTGTCAGGGAAGGAGGAAAAGAGAGAGGAGCAAGTAAACTGAATACTACACACGACTTTGATTATGGGGATGAACCGGGGAAATCCCAGCGAGCAAGATGCAAGAGTGTGCATAGGGAATAGGGAAGCGGAGACGAGGGGAAGCTGACAGGAAGTCTAGCATGGATGGAGAAGGCTGGAGCACACTGAGGCAGGGGCCTTCCTGGGGAACCTCCGTGCTGGAGCTCCCTCAGTGCTGCCATTCTTGCAGCAAGTCCCTCGCTGCCCTCTTGGCGCCCTGCTGAGCCACCATCTGCCACCTTCGGTGGGTGCCCGCCTCCCTCTCTATCCATGCCATTCATAGGCTCCTCAGCCCTACCCCACTTTGACTAAGGAGAGGGAAACCCCGCTTCCTTCGGCTCATGATCCATCTTCTTCCTCGTTCCCTTCCTCCCTGAATCCTCTTTGTACGAACTGTCCAGGCCGTTGTTATTTCCTGCCTGTGACACAGCATCCGAAGTGATACCCTAATAGAACCATCATACCTTCCTTAGCCACACACGCTGGATGCATACAAACCACCCGCCTCGGATTTTGATCTTCACGTCTTCTACACCATTCTTAAATCCGCCATGGGTAATGCTTACTTTAGTGTTTCCCTCTTTAATAATGGGGAATTTAAAATGTGTATTAAAGATGAATCTTCATTCTGAGTGCTTAGTGTCCACAAGTCCAATGGCTAGACCCAGTTCCCAAACTCAGGGTGATAAATAAATGTCCTTTGGTAAAGAAATGAGCAAGTATCAGAGTAATTAAACAATAATCTTTAAACAGAACTAGTTGTGTTTGAAGATTTCTTACAAGAATGATTTCCTTTCGAGGTGCCATCTTGCCCCTTCGTTACTTGTATTGTTATTGCTAAGCCACCCAAATTTAATGACCATTTAATTACCTTTATCTACAGTTGAGTGCCCCCCTTCTGTTGGAAAACCTATTTTATATAAACCAAACCATGGGCAATTACCTATCAAAAGCAGATATATTTAAATTCCCACTGAAAGTAGATGAAGCAGTTCTCATAAATCATAAAACCATGCAAAGTTAGATCCAGGGGAAGGGACGCATTAGAATGTGCAGACTGCCAGACACATCAGTTCTCCTCAGGACCCCTCCCTTCCCGGGGTCCCCCTGTGGAGCACACAGTCTGGGGATCCAGCATCACTGTGAGGATTTTCTGTATATTGTGGCAGCTGCTTTAGGTAGATTCATGAAATATATTTATTCGCCACATTTTCCCACATTTTTTTATTTTCTCTACTTCAGAGACTGTTTAAAAAAACTAAACCTCCACTTCTGGGTAGCAGCTCATCGCCTGCGGCAGGAAAACACCATTGGCACAGTTCTAACCAATTAGACAAAATGCATTTTCTCTTTTTAAAATCTGTGTGGGTGTTTTGCCTACATGTATGTGTGTGCATCGTGTGTGTGCCTGGTGTCCTGGAGGACAGAAGAGTACGTAAGAGCCCCTGGAACCAGAATTGCTGATGGTTGTGAGTACCATCTGGGAGGGCAAACCCAGCCAGTGCTCTTAACTGTTGAGCCACATCTCCAGCCTCACGTGTATTTTTAAGTTTCCATATCCTAGGAATATTTCCAAAGAATTGAGGGTGGAGACTTACTTAATAATGTTCAGGGCAGCATGGCTCATGGTGGACAAGACCAGGAAACAACCCAGATGTAGAAGAGCAGATAAATTGTGGTAGGCAGTGGCATCCATCCAGAAACTGCTGAAATTCTGATATATGCCACAAAAGGAATAAAAGTGGACTATACCACACTGTGAACACACTAGTGCAAATCCTGTGTGACTCTGCCTGTATGAAGCACTGGATTAGACAAGTGAACAGAACAAATAGTGGAGGACTGAGGAGCTGTGGTTAATGATGCGGATGAGGGACACACTCTGGAGATGGGTGGTGGCAGTAGTTACAGTGGTGATGGAAGCAGTGCCAGTCAACCACGCATTTAAAAACAGTAAAAGTGGAGAGCTCATGATATACGGTCTTTACTACAAAAAAAAAAAAAAAAAAATCAGGAAGGTATGCTAGCACACACCTGTACATCTCACATCTCAGTACTCGATAGGTTTAAGGCTAGCCTAGGCCATGCAGAAACTTCAAAAACAGCCTGAACTACAAAGTGAGACTCGATCTCAAAACAAAACAAAGCCTTAAGCTCATTTTCTACTTAATTAATTATGAATAGAAATCGCCCCATCCTCTGGCTTAGAACTCAGTGAGCCTCTAAAGCAGTGGTTTGCTGGGGATGCTGTGAATGTGTTGCTCTGATTTATTGATAAATGAAATGCCGATTGGCCAGTAGCCAGGCAGGAAGTATAGTATAGGTGGGACAAGCAGAGAAGAGAATTCTGGAAACAGGAAGGCTAGGTCAGGAGTCACCAGCCGGACACAGAGGAAGCGAGATGTAAGAGTACCAGTAAGCCACAAGCCTCGTGGCAACTTATATATTAATAGAAATGGGTTAATTTAAGATATAAGAACAGGTAGCAAGAAGCCCATCACGGCCATACAGTTTATAACTGATATAAGTCTCTGTGTGTTTACTTGGGTCCAAGCGGCCGGCCACAGGGCTGCAGGAACTGAACAGAACCAGGAAAACTTTAGCTACAATGGTTCTCAACCTTCCTAACACTGAGGCCCTTTAATACAGCTCCTCACGTTGTGATGACCCCCAAGCATAAAATTACTTCATTGCTACTCCATAACTGTAATTTTGCTAGTTATGAATTATAATATAAATATCAGATATGCAAGATGTCTAATATGCCACCCCAAAAGGGCTCTCGATCCACAGGTTGAGAACCACTGCTCTAAACTCATTATAGAAGGCACTTAGAATATAGATCATTTGTTGCTGCAGAGATGCCTCAGTGGATAGGAGAGAATATTGCTCTTCCAGGGGACCAAGTATCCACATCAGGGGCTTACAATCACCTACCACTCCAGCTTCAGAAATCCAGTACCCACTGATGGCCTCTGTAGGCCAATACCCACTGAACTCATACCCACATACCTACACACAGTTGTACATACATACTCATAACTAAAAATGAAAATAAATCTTAAAGAAAATGAAAGCCTATCATTTGGCTGGCAGGTTAACCTGAGACAAAACCAGTAATAGCCAAAGAGCCTTGTTATTCCCTAAACAGCAGTTTTGTATCTACACCTTGAAGCCTTGGAAGCAGAAAGAATGTGAGAGGAAGAGGAAGGAGAACATGCCACATCCCACAGGTACTCAGGAAGCAGAATGCTGACAGGAGGCAGATGTCCACACAAGTGAGCAGGAATGAGGGATGCTCATCCCAGAAGTGCGAGAATGCTGATTAATTTTTTTGCTCTTTGGGGGGCCCTCCACCCAGCTCCAGATAAATCACACATGGAGGCTTAGTCTTACTTATCAACGCCTGGCCTTAGCTTGGCTTGTTTCTTGCCAGCTTTACTTAACTTATTATCCCATCTACCTTTTGCCTTAGGGCTTTCCCGTTCTCTTACTTCTGTAAATCTTACTCTTACTCCATGGCCTGCTGTGTAGCTGGGTGGCTGGCCCCTGCAGTCCTCCTCCTTCTCTGGTTACCTCTTCTTTCCTCCCAGAATTCTCCTATATATTCTCTCTGCCTGCCAGCCCCACCTATCCTTTCTCCTGCCTTGCTATTGGCCGTTCAGCTCTTTATTAGACCATCAAGTGTTTTAGACAGGCAAAGTAACACAGCTTCCACAGAGTTAAACAAATGCAACACAAACAAAAGTAACACATTTTAAAATAATATTCTACAACATGAGAGGATACTCCATTTGGAGGTATCTTACAGTAAGACCTCCAAATGGAGTAAGGGATGATGTTAGCCCAAAAACTGACCAGGCAGTAAGGCCTGAGCTTCTCTACAGAGAGGCATACCCTGCCCAACCTCACTCACTCTTGTCCCTTTTGGACTATTAGCTGCTCTTTGGCACATGATTCTTACTTGGTAATCATCATCATCATAATCATCATCACCACCACCATCATCATCCAGTACATACAGAGTACATACTTCGCCAGACATTAATGTAAGCATTTGACACATAGAACACCATTTAAATTGTACAAGACTCCTATGGGATATACATTATTATTTCCTTTTCATTGATGAGGGAATTGGGGCTAAATTAGTTTGGTTAGCTTGTCCAAGGATGCAGATAAAAAGTGACGGAATCAGGGTTCCAGCCCAGACAGTCTGATCTCAGATCCCTCCTGCTCAGGTCATGTTTCTGCTGTTTTTGAGCCTATAGATAATTTTTCCTTCTAGTACTACCTCAGCCTCCAGCTGTATTTAAATTTGAAAATATGTTTATCTGGTACATTCTCAACCATCATCGTAACTGTTTGTAGAGAAACAAAAATACTGAGTATATAATTAAACAAAAATAGCTATTTCAAAATTTTATTAATTTGAATAATATTTCCTGTGGTTATGGACACAACCCAAGGTCTCCTTTGCCTACCACAGAGGAGTGTGGTTCTTGCTGAAGTACAAAATAAGAGCTTTTAATTAGACATGCTAATCTGACACCCAAGCTTCCATCTGTGGCTCCACCTTCTTTCAAAGTCAATTAGCAAAGAAAAAGACCACAGAGGCCCTTGTTCTTTACTGTGGGCCAGGCCTGAAAAATGGCATATCACATGGCCTCACATGTCACATGGAGCTCGGTCACACGGCCACACCCAGCGTCAAAGGAGCTGGTACATGGCCATCTGTGTGCTGGGGAAATGAGCAAATGGATCTTGGGGAACACATGGCAGTCTCTGCCACAACAGTCTTCCCACTCAGCAATGCATCTGCTTTGACAATGGCGTCATAGCTCTCCTGAGCCAAAAGTTTGAGTCATTGCCAAATGTCCTGAGTAGGTAGGATGGGCCACCAACAAATGGAGATTTTCTCCAGTGTTACGTAATGTGAGGGAGTTGGAAGCATTGCTTGATTTGAGCCTGTAGAGAGGTATCACAAAGCAATATCAGACAACCACCCCATTCAGCTCCCCTGACTTTCTACAACTTTGTGAGCTGTTAGATACAATTCTGGGCAAACATTGGTTTATGACAGATCTGAGCACAAACATAAACAACAGGAAATGGGGCCACTTTTAGCTCCCAGCACCTTGTACATGTTTGGCTAGCTCTATTCACTGAGCTACACAGACACCCTGCTAGTTTATATTTTAATAGTACAAGAATACTTTTAGTTTAACTGAGTGTTTACATGCCATACCAGACAAAAAGGTACTAGATCCTGATATTCTGTACCTGAACTAGGAATGATCCCGAAAGCCTGTGTCTACAACCAGAAGAAGGCATATTTCTTCTGATGAAGTAAGATAGGCTAAACTAAGGCATAGCTTTTAGAAACACATTAGTAATGTGGTGACTTTTAAGAAAAATCTTACCACTTAAAAACCTACGATAGCATGAAACATTTATAAATGGAGCTGATAATTGCTATACTATCTCTGGTAACTATGTCAAAATATGCTCAGTTTTATATAATGAAAAGAATAAAATCAGTACAAACCTGTCATCCCATCACTCAGGAGACTGAGGCAGGAGAATTGCAAGTTTGAGGCCAGCCTGGGCAACATAGTGAGGCTTTGTCTCGGTAGGGAAGGCGGAAACAGTAGTGAGGTGATTGTGTGGGCGCTTACGTTCTGGCTCTAACACGTTCTCTAATATTCTTTTTTTTTTTTTTTTTTTTTTTTTTTGGTTTTTCGAGACAGGGTTTCTCTGTGTAGCTTTGCGCCTTTCCTGGAACTCACTTGGTAGCCCAGGCTGGCCTCGAACTCACAGAGATCCGCCTGGCTCTGCCTCCCGAGTGCTGGGATTAAAGGCGTGCGCCACCACCGCCCGGCTTTACGTTCTCTAATATTCTTACATCATAGTGTCAATCTTTTTTCTGATTTACTGCAAAAACAAAGATAAATGAGATTCTCTTCCAGTCCTCAGTTTCACTGTAAGAAGGTGTCCTTTCTTTAGTAAAAACATTGCTTTTTCTATTTAGATTAGTGAAGTAGTAATGCTGAAGTGGAGTATGTAGTTTTTAAAAATTCTATTTCTGGGAAAGGGATTGGAGGAGATGAATTTTTTAAATCACAGTGTGGAATGCTTTCCTAGAGGATCCAGCATGCCGGCCAGTCTTTCCTGACGCTGTGATGCCCAGAGCCAGCACCTTGACCCAGACTTCCATTATTGAGAAGTTGAGAGGTGAGCCGCTTTAGCTTAGAGAATATTCTATAGGCAGAAGCTCCCAAGAGATTCTTTCTTTAAATATTCACTGTGTTCAGCATGCCCTATTACCTCAGGGATTTACGTAGAACTCTGAGAAAATCTGTTTTGCATCCTTAGGCAAGGGTTAGCCGTTTGGGGGGGGGGGGGTGCTGTATGTGATGCGTTTTCTTATGGACACCATGAGTCTGTCCCTGAAGATCTCTTTATTGGACAAGGCCTTTAACCTACCTGCCTCTGCAGCAGAGAGGTTCTTAAGCTCATGACTGAGCACTCTAAGACAGCACCAAGCCCATGATTGCCAAGTTCATTAGAATGTCTACCCTCATTGTCATCTTGGGTACAGGGTCCTTGTCTCGAATGCTTGGATGATACTTAAAAATCCAAGAGTGTCCGGGGTATTTGAGCCTTCCTTTAGAGGCCAAGCCATGAATACTGGGCTCTCCTAATTTTATTCTGGTAACCTGACCTAAGATGTATGCAAAGTTATTCTAGTGTTTCATATCCTATATTCATAACCCAGCACCTATTTCCTTTATGTACAAGAGAATCACCAACTAATGGAATATGATCAGTAGGGCACAGAACTGTGTCTTAGGTACAGAAAATATAATGTGGAAGAAACAGGAATTCAGAACTGACAGTGTGTCAAAAAGCTGCCCCTAGCGTTTATCAGAGACAATTGCTCACGTGTCCCTGTATTTCTGCGTGTGTTGTGACAATTGTACAGATCCCAACTTACCTGTTCAAGTGAACAGCAGGAGAAGATGCAGTCTCCTCCAGGACACTTGTTTGCCATTGTGATAATAATATTTTCTAAAGGGCAAAGTTTGGACAAGCAACACCTTGTAGAACCCAATGGTTTCCTAAGCGCATAGCTCCTCAGAACTGCCACAAACCCATTGTGTATACAACATTCACAGGGGCCTGCCCCTGTACTGTCCTTTGGAATCTGGAGGACAAAAAGAAGAAAAATAGTAAGAACATGGAATTCATGCTGCCTATTGTATTGTGAGTGACAAATTCCTCTGTCTGGTGCCCAGCTGGCTCCAGACACTCAGGAAAATGTAGCGGACCAATTTGCTAGTTTGACAGTACGGTTAATCACAAACCTTTCATAATCCTTTACCCTTCTATCTTAGGTCACTATTGCTATGATAAAACATCATGACCAAAAGCAAGCTGGGAGGAAAGGGTTTATTTGGCTTACACTTCCACCTCACTGTTTATCACTGAAGGAAGTCAGGCCAGGAACTCAAACCGGTCAGGAACCTGGAGGCAGGAGCTGACACAGAGGCCATAGAGAGTGCTGCTTACTGGCTTGTTCCTCATGGCTTACTCAGCCTGCTTTCTTATAGTACCTATGACCAGGGATGACACCACCCACAGTGGACTGGGCCCTCCCACATCAATCACTAATTAAGAAAATGCCCTACAGGCTTGCCTACAGCCAGATTTTATGGTGACATTTTCTCATGAGTTCCTCCTCTCAGGTGACTCCATCTTGTTTCAAGCTGACATAAAGCCAGCCAGCACACAGAAAATAAGAGGGAACTCACTATTAGAATGAGGACAACACTGACCACCACTAGCTCACACACACTTAACCTCAGCAGAAGGGAATTTTGACTCAGGAAAATCAGGTGCATAGGTATGATAGCTAAGTACTAATGTGTGCCTTCCACTTATGTGTGCTTATCTCCGATAACTTATTATATAAAACATCCCTGTACTTGCCAAATGATATGAAATCAATTTCACTCATACCTTTTGGTAGTGTCCCCTGAATGGTTTTAACAAATGTAACACTACTACAAATACCAGCCATGTAGCCAGCCTCCACACTTCTACAAAGAGCGTCTTCATGAAAGTTCTGGTCATGTTCTCATTGACTAGCCCAGAGTTTTCCCAGGAAAAGGTAACGTTCCTGAAAATGAAAGCTGAGATTCTGCTGATTAAAATGATCTTCAACTAGAACACAGTAAGCTCCCTCAAATCCACATGCATCTATATCTATTGCGAAGTGAACAATTAACATTGCAACAGCCACACCTAATACTATCTCATTTAAGTCAATTATTTTTCCATTCAAAGAGTTACCCTTTTTTAAGAATGAAAGATCTAGACCTTGTAGAATTTTTATATCTCCAAAAACAGCAGGTTTATGATACCAACTCACAGGTTCTTTATATAACTTGAATCTTAACAAAACACCTAAGATTATACATATTTGAGATTATGTTATTAATGGCTATTCAGAAACAAGCTGGGAGATAAATTTGTTTCACAATCTATATATTGTTTTTCTGACTAATACAACCACAAATTGTTCTAAAGATATATAATCACATTGAGTCAGGTATTTATTTGTAAGACACTATTTTCATTTCATCTCATGTATATTTGGTTCTGGGGGAGCAAATTCAGCAACTTCTAGTCTGAATATCACTGTTTTGTTTTTTACTAGAATGATGAAGCCTTACACTTTTATCTGTCATCTTATGATCATTTGTTACTAATGACCTCTTATTACAACATCAAACGTGTGTTAGAAGCTGAAGAGATGTTAAATTCAACCCAAACTGAAAGTTCCAAAATTTTTCTTTTTTCTCTATGGGAGCCCACAGAGGTTTCCTAGTGAAATCTGAGCTTGCTTTACCCAGCAGGGCTGCATGATGAGATGGCTTAACCACATGCATGCGTGGTTACCAGGTGTTTGGAAGGTCTGCACTTGGGCTGCCTGGTATGCTTTGATCTAGCAAGGAGGAGGTCTTTTGCCCCACCCCTTGGCATTCCTATAAAAAGCCCTTTTGAAGAGACAAAAGGGGCCGGTGGATTTTGACCCAGGCCCTCCCGAGCTATCCTGTGTTTCTGTCTGTCTCATCTCCACTATATTTCTATCTACAGATTTCTTATGCCTCTCTCCTCCTCACAGGAACTCTGTAAAAGATGGGAGCAGGCCTCCTACACTTTTCTTTTTCCAGAATTATTTCCAAAGGATCAAAGTCATGCATAATACTAAAAATACAAACTATAATCATACTTCCATGCTAAAATACATTGTTTCAACTATAAAGTTTACAAAGATAAACAAATTTGGTAAGTCACTAAATTATAAGAATATGAAGAAACAAGCACGTTATATTTTTTTCAATAGGATAGGAAATTGATCCAATCTCTACAAAGAACAACTAGACAATACATCAGAATTTTAACTAGAAGTTCTAGAAGCTTGGCATACAGATATGCTTGCACATAGGAAAAGCAAATGGGCAACAGTCCTCACAGTAGCATTGTGTGAAATAGCAAAGGTTGTAACAACTCAGACACAATGAAATATTGTGCTGTTATGAAAAAGAATGACAAACATGTGCATAATGGTAGGACAGTACTGTGGTAGTTTGACTGTAATTGGCCTCCATAGTCCCATAGGGATAATCTCACAGGTACCATTGGGGGTGTGGCCTTGTTGAAGTAGGTGTGGTCTTGGTGGAGGAAGTGTGTCATTTATGGAGGCAGGCTTTGAGGTCTCATACATGCTCACGATACTGTCCAGTGGCTCAATCCATTTCTTGTTGTCTGCATTTCCAGCTACTTCTCCAGCACCATGTCTGCCTACATGATGATAAAGGATTGAACCTCTAAAACTGTAAGCCAGCCCCAATTAAATATTTTCCTTTATAAGAGTTGCCATGGTCATGGTGTCTCTTCACAGCAATAGAAACCCTAACTAAGACAAGCACCTCTATAGTATGATAGTATTTATATAAAAACAATAACAATGGTGCATATATACAGCAACTGTATAATGTGTCAACATCTAACTCTGTAAGGGCACCAGCTTCTTCTGTAGAACACCTCGTAAGTCAGAAGCAGTAAGAACTGATACAGATGAGTTTAGCCCACACTGATGGGTTGCCAAGCCTTCCCTCCTGTTTTTTTTAATCTATGTTCCCTTCCCAGATCCCTACAGACATCCTGTTCTAGCCTCACACATGAAGACAATACCCTCATAAAACTATTTAGTCAACTTTTATAATGGCATAGGAATAAGATGCCCTGACACACACAGAATCCTATGTAATATCCATCACAAATAAGAGGTTGACTAAAGTAGCTTGTGGCAGTTTGAATAAGAATGGTGCTACAGGCTCATATTTGAATGCTTAGTCATAAGGGAGTGGCACAACTTGAGAAGGATCAGTAGGTATGGCCTTATTGAGTAGCTGTGGTCTTGTTGGAGGAAGTGCGTCACTGAGGGTGGCTTTGAGAGTTCAAAAGCCCAAGACAGGCCCAGTGTCACTCTCTTCCTACTACCTGCAGATCCAGATGTAGAATTCTCAGCATCACATCTGCTCATATACAACCATGCTCCCTGACATAATGATAATGAACTGAACCTCTGAAACTACAAGTAAGCCCCAATTGCATGCTTTCTTTCTCAAGAATTACTGTGATCATGGTGTCTCTTCACAGCAAACAGAGCAGTGAGCAAGACAGAAGTTGGTACCAGGAGTTGGGTATTGCTGTGACAGGCCTGACCATGCTGCTTGTTGGTGGAATGTGGACTTTAGGACTTTGGATTAGGAAAGCAGTTGAACAATTTAAATGGGGTTTAATGGACCATACTAGAAAGAGCATGGAAAACAGTAGTGTTGAGAGCAATATAGATTATGACAGCCCTGCTCAACAAGTTTTAAAGGGAAGAATATTAGTAAGTGGCCTAGAGACCATTCTTGTGATATTTTGGCAAATAATTTGGCTGATTTTTGCAAAAATGACCTAAATATCTGTCTGAGGCTAAACTGAAGAGTTTTGGATTAATGTTTTGGCAGAGGAGATTTCATGGGAGCCTAGTATTGATCATGCCATGTGGTTATTAGTAATCACTCTTACGCAGATCTATAATGAAGAGGGGCAGCTGAGCAAGGAAAAATATAAAACTTACAGTGTGAGGAGACAAGCACCACCAGGAAGTGTAGTGGAGCTAAGTCCAGTGCTCACAGGAGATAAAAAGTTTAAAAACAACCCTGATGATACATGGAATAAAGGGGGTGGTGGCCTCAGAGCAAGACCCATCTGAGCTTCCAGCTGGTGAAAAGGAAATTAAAACAGTGAAGGAAACCACCACCAACAGAAAACTGAAGCAGATGTATTTGAATGAAGGGTCATATTCTAGCCCCAGCAAACAGCCAACTTGGGAGTCTCAGCCTTGCAGTTCTAGCTTTAGAGTCAAGGATACAAGAAAGAGGTTGTGGAATCTCCCACCACAGCTAAGGATAGCCACTGAGACCTAGCCTGTGTCAGGGGTGTCCCTGCATGCAGGCCTGGAGAGGTCATTCTGTGACACTGGGATCGCCTTTAGACCCCAAGATGTTGGAGATGCCAGAGCCATGGGATACCTGCCGAGAAGAGCTGCTAACAGGGAGTGGAACCAGCCCAGCAGGGAAAAGTGTGTTGTAGTCAACAAAGCTGAAAGGAGCTGGAGATCCGAAGAGTGTTCTGACATCAGACAGAGATGCAGTTTGGAGTTTGCCCCGCTGGTTTTTGGTCTTGCTCTGGTTCAGTATGTCCTCACTATGCTCCCTTTCCTCCCTTTTGTAATGATAATGTATCTCCTGTGCTATTGTATGTTGGAAGTATGTGATCGTTTTTTTTTTTTATTTTTATTTTACAGAGGTGTTACAGTTAAGAGACTGCCCTGAGTCTCAGAAGAGACTTTGGGCTTTTAAACTGTGTTGACTATGGGGACGTTTGAAGTCAGACTGAATGCATTTTTGCATTATGATATGACTACAAGCCTATGGGGACCAGTTAGTGGAATGCAAATGTGGTGGTTTGAATAAGAATGACCCCCATAGACTCCTTCGAATGCTGAGTCATCAGGGAGTGGCACAATCTTGAGGAGGTGTGGCCTTGTTGGAGTAGGTGTGTCCTTGATGCAGTAGGTGTGTCCTTGATGCAGTAGGTGTGGCCTTGATGCAGTAGGTGTGGCCTTGATGCAGTAGGTGTGGCCTGGTTGGAGTAGGTGTGGCCTTGTTGCGGTAGGTGTGGCCATGTTGGAGGATGTGTATCACTTGGGCTTTGAGGTTTCAAAAGCCTAAGTCAGGCCCAGTTCTGTCTTCCAGCTGCCTGTGAATCCAGATGTAGAACTCTCAGCTACTTCTCCACGCTGAGGCAGAGGAATCTCAAGTTCAAGACCAGCATGGTTTATATAGAGAGAACCTGTCTTTAAAAAATTGAAAATATATTAAATACGTGCTAAAGTTACTATGGTTGTATGTACGAAGTCTCCTTTGTATGTACAAAGATTTATATGTACAAAGCCACCCTCAGGCCTCCATGCTTGAAAGAAGAATTACTTCCCAGCTGGTGGAGCTCTTTTGGGAGGGAGCCTTTGTGGTAGCAGTCATGGCTGGCGGAGGTGAGACGCTGCGGCCAGGCCTTGGGCTCATAGTTCCGGGGAGATTGTCCACGAGGAGGCGGGAAGCAAGAGTGCAGAGGACAGCTCTGTCCGGGGCGCTGGGAGCATGCAAAGCAACTTGCTTATATCTCAGCGGCCTAGCAGGAAGAGGAGTCCCAGCCAGAAACACTCGGGCCTGCCCTCACCACCCCGCCTCCACCAGCTGGGACCCATGTCCAAGGGTGGCACACCACCCCAGAACAGCGCCACCTGCTGCCAAGCAACTGTTCGAATACACGGTCCTGTGGGCGACATTTCATATTCAAATCGTAACACCTAAGTCAAGCATGGCGGCTGAAACCGACATCCCAGCATTTCGGAGCCTGAGGCAGGAGTATTGCCATAAGTTCACGACTGTAGAGTTAGTTCCAGTCCACCTGGGCTACAGGGTGAGACGCTGTATCCACCCCCCAAATAAATTAAAAACACCATGGGTTTGAAGTTCAGTTTTGTATGTTGACTTAACTGTCTAAGGGGTGCACAGATAGCTCGTAAAACATAGTCTCAGGTGTGCCTGTCAGGGGGTTCATTTCTGAATGTGCAGGGTGTGGTTGTCCAGATGCCACAGGTGGGACAATGTGCATATCAAAATAAGAGTGTCTGACTCGGTAGCTCGTATTCTAGTTGCTTAGTTCCAGCTTATTCTGAAGTGTATGTATGAACTCCGGGAATAGTCTCAGCACTTCCTAACCCTAAAAAGCTCCTTCCTTTTTGGGGGTGGGGGAGGTTGGGTACACACATATGCTGTTATGTCCTGGCGTCTTGACAGGCTTTCGGGTAGGACAGAATTCCCAGGATCCTTCCTCAGTTTCCCTGACCTTGCCTTCGAGGGGGTGTCTCTCCTCCCTCCAGCCTTGAGGTAGCATCGTCACCAGCGAGGCTGCGTCCTTCTAAGAGTCCCTCTCGCCGGGCGTGGTGGCGCACGCCTTTAATCCCAGCACTTGGGAGGCAGAGGCAGGCGGATCTTTGTGAGTTCGAGGCCAGCCTGGGCTACCAAGTGAGCTCCAGGAAAGGCGCAAAGCTACACAGAGAAACCCTGTCTCAAAAAAAACCAAAAAAAAAAAAAGAGTCCCTCTCTGAGCAACTTCTGCATTCATGACAGTTTTTAAATTGCAGTTCAAGCTTCAAAAAAAAAAGTGTGTGCGCGTGAGCGTGGGCATGTGCGTGCGTGCGTGCGTGCGTGCGTGCGTGCGTGCATGCATGCATGCGAACTGTGAGAAACCAGTCTTGCCTTCCACCCGTGGAAGCAGGGTTTTCCTTGCGTCTCCCACTGTGCTTCCCGGTCCAGGCTACCTGGCCCGACCTCACTTTCCCCTCCATGCCGTTTTCCTCGGGTATTTGCTTTTGGTTTTGGTTTTTTTGTTTGTTTGTTTGTTTGTTTTGGTTTTGGTTTTGGTTTTGGTTTTGGTTTTTCGAGACAGGGTTTCTCTGTGTAGCTTTGCACCTTTCCTGGAACTCACTTGGTAGCCCAGGCTGGCCTCGAACTCACAGAGATCCTCCTGGCTCTGCCTCCCAAGTGCTGGGATTAAAGGCGTGCACCACCAGTGCCCGGCGTCCTGGGGTATTTGTTACAGCAACAAAATTAACATTAGCATACACTGATAAAAACCAAAGCAAGTAAGTTCAAGTTGTATGCTGAAAGAGAAAAAGATTCAAGAAATCATAATAAAAAAAAAAAGAATAAGCAAAGTTACTTTTGTTAAAATTAAGAACTACTTTTTATCAAAAGTCAGCATAAAAAAGAATAAAAATTAAAGTCACACTCTGGGAGAAGCCATGTTTTCCGCATGTATTCAAAATACAGGAAAAAAATGTAAGCCACCAAGAGACAATCTAATTTTAAGACATTTGAGAAAAGAGCCAAGAATGGTGAGCTCATATGTGAAGAGATGTCTAATATTGAGGAAATAGAAAAAAGATTCTGTTTCACACTCTGTATTAATAATAATCTTCACCACTACATGCAGAACGGAGACAAGGTATATCTCACAACAGGATAAACTGGCACAAGTCTGTGGTAAATGATTTTGACATAAGTCAGACATTGTTTCTAATCTGAAAAATGGGTTTAATCGTGACTTCTATGTTGTGGTCATCAGTACTGACTGTCAACCTGACCGGATCTGTAATCACCTATGGGACAAGCCTTCAGGCACCTGTGAGGATCATCGTGAGTGGGTTAACTGAGATAGAAAGACCTGCCCCAACTGTGGGCAGCACATTCTGCTCTGTGAGCTGGAGTCCCGAACGGAGCACAGACAAAGCACATTCCTCTATCCCTGGTTCCTGAATGTGGGCACGGTGTGACCAGCTACCTCCAGCTCTTGATGCCAGGTGTCCCCACCACGATATTTATTATTTAACATTAAATATATTCTTATTTATGGAAAATAAGAACTCTCGAATATTATTAAGGACCAGCCTTAATAATCTTCTTCCCAGGGGCCCAGAAGAGAAGCTACGAACAGCGAGAATTATTTTCCGGAAAAGAATCTAAGTACACCAAGCTCTTAGTCCATCTACTTTATTCCTCTAGGATAAAATTCTGTCTACACAGCTTCAGTTCTGCTCTCATGCCTAGCTCCTTTCTTGCCTGATTTCTGTACCTTTATCTGCTGCCCCTCTAAGTTCTATCTTAATTCTCTCATCTTAGTTCTGCCCCATCTTGGTCTTTCTCATCTTGTTCTTCCCCATCTGGCTCTTCCTCATCTTCCATCTCATTCTTCTACTTCTCCATCTCGTTCTCGAGTCAAAATCCTCTCCAGTCAAAAATCCTCAAAAAATCCTCTCCCAGTCTCTGCGGTTTACAGTTATATACCCATGCAATATCCGTGCGCTAGCCAAAGCAAGGTCACCAGGCTTGAATTCTTACAGGGTCATAAAGGCAGACAAGAGTTTTCCTCAGGCAGTGACCATCAGACTCTCCTTTACCATCCAAAAGGGGAGTGATAAAAGAGGAGGTCAACTAAGAGCTAAAATTGGTAAATATAACAGAAAGGGGGAATTTATGTGCTCAAACTACATCCCTAGGGGTGGTTAGGTAAATGTTAGGAGTCTATAATGTTAATAAGGTTGTATAAGAAAGGAGGGTCTCAGCTTAAATTGCACAAGAAATAAAGCTATCTGCCTGACCTGGGAGACAGGTGCTGTTTCCATAAGGTGTTACCTTAGTTCAGGAGATCGTTTGGCCTGGGACGCTTGATAGGTATTTTAGATAAATACACGATAGGAGTTCTTGGAAGCACACATAGCATACAGAAAATCATTGTAAGAACCGGCTAATATACATACAAAAGCTAAAATATCACCAAGACCTCTTAAGCCATGGCTCGACCTTTGGAAAAGTCCTTGACCTTTCCAAGCAGTAGCTTTTGTCATAGTAGCTGGGTTCCACACGTTTTTTCCTGCGGCCTGCAGCAAGAACATAATCCTATAAACAAACCTTAGCTGTTAGTTTTGAGGCAGAGTCTCCATATGCAGCCCGGCTGGCCTGAAACTTACTGTGCAGACCAGGATGACCTCGGACATACAGAGACCACCTGATGTACTTTTCAAGTGTGGGGATTAAAGGCATGCGCCATCACATCCAGGGCCTGTAAACAAACATTTAAATGCCATCACCTGGTACATCTTGATTATTTATATGTAAAAGTGTGTTAAAATCATGTGGCAGCATTCACTTATAAATGTGTTATATAGATGAACCCAGTACGACAAGCTGTATTTATCTTTTTTTTTCCATTTTTGTTTGTTTGTTTAAGATGGGATCTCACTCTGTAGACCAAGCTGGCCTTGAACTTGAGGTGATTCTCCTATGTCAACTAACTGAACCCCGAGAGCTCGGGTGTGAGCCACTGGTCTCTAAACTGTAGTGACACTATTACTCTAGAATATTAGCTCATTCAGCATACAATGTTGAGCCCTGGGGAAATGCAAAGGTCAGCCATGCAGAATTACTTGTCTCCATCGGGGAGGGTGGAGGGAGGGGCAGACTTAGGCAACTCAAGGAGCCTTCCCTCTGCTCTCCACACTCCCCGCCACATTCCGCCTCACATCCCCTTCTCTTTCCACCCTTCTCACCAAGAACTGGTCTTACGAATGTCCTTTCCTTCTGAGATTTAAAAAAAAAAGTGTGTGTGTGTCTGTGTGTCTGTGTGTGTGTGTGTGTGTGTGTGTGTGTGTGTGTGTGTGTCTGTGTCTGTGTCTGTGTGTGTGGGTATGGACAGAAGAGGGCCTCGGATCCCCTGGAAATGGAGTTGCAGGCAGTTCTGATGTGAGTGTTGGGAGTTGCTGCTGGGCCATCTCTCCAATCCACAGATGCCCTTTGTACCGGTCTCCAGCAAGTAGGAGAGCCACTTCCCCGGCACAGAGGCCTCCACACAGTACAGAAGGAGGCTCCTGGATGGACGCAAGCCACTGGCCAGCCGCGAGGTTGCACTCTACGTTGTTTCTTGAAAGTTTACTGACTTTGTCTCTCACGGTGCTTCTCCTAGGTAAGGCACGTGTAGACAAAAGGGAACCCTGCATTTTAAACTCACTTCTAAAGTCTGATACAGCAAAGCCAGACCAGTGTGTCCACGTCGTCACAGTGCAGGAGAGCTGTCAGATTTGGAGGCGTGGCTAAGCCAAGCATCTTCAGAAAAAGCCGTTTAAATTCAGAATCATCTTCATCAGAAACGAACGCTCTTTCCAGTTCCTCCTCGGGAAGAGATTGGTCCCTTGATGACACAGCCACTTCAAGAAGACAATGTCTTACATAATTAAAAGTGCTCTGCAATGTGAGCCAACTTGAATATCCTGCATGGGCGGACTCGCTACACCAAATGCTGGCTGATCTGACGGACCAACAGAGCAAATCAAACTTGGATTTTGAAATACTTCTCCATTTGTTTAGAAGCAAAGTCGACCATTTCAACAGAGTAGTTCTTAAATACAACCTGTTAAGACGGGATGAAACCTGTCACTGGGGACTCCTGTGGCTTTGGGTTTTCCACACTCACGAGTCCAGGTGGATCTGACCCTCAGTGGCCTCTGTGGCCTCAGCCCGTGGCTCGTCCCACCTGCTCACTGCTCTCCAGTGGTGACAGGCGATCCCCGTGGGCTCCCAGAACAGGCCCTCTGCCTGCAGGTCCCCTAACCGGAGCGGTCCTGTTTCTCGTCCTTGAACGGTCACCTCTTTGAAGAAGGTGTCCCTGGGCACCTCAGTCCAAGGCTGGTGAGCTCTGCTTCCCCTGGGAAGTGCTAACCAGCATGACCTCTTTCTTGTGTACTAGTTACTGATGGCTCACCTTCTGAGATAGAATTTAAGGCCCACCAGGACAGAATCTAATCCGTCTTGCCTGCCAGCCTTATGTGCCTGGTTCTGATTTACCTCAGAGTTAAAAAGAAAACAAAAACAAAAAAATACCAATGTTGTTCACGAAGTAAGTTTCAAGATACCTAGATATATTTCAGACCACAAACTAAACCTGGCCACAAAGTAGAATTCAGGTTAGTCCCTCAAAGATGAAAACTCTAGCCTCAGTTTGAAATCTTTAACTCCTTTTTGAAATATTTAGATTCTGGTTAATTCTACACAATGACCACTAGAGGGCGCCATAACCAAATACTATAAAATCAAAGTTTTGTTCGGAGCTAAAATCCTCCGCTCAGTTACCTTAGCAGAGCAAAGCAAACGTGATAAATTGTGATGAAGGCAGACTCTACTCCACAGCAAGGGCACTGTTATTACTTAGAAAATCCCCTTTGTCGCTGTCCTGAGAGGTCGGCTTCCCTCTGAGCCTCATAGTCTCTAATATTGTCTGAAATCTTTCAGCCAGCCATTTCCAGCCAACTGCACACTCCACTCACCCTTGGCCACTGCGGCAGATGGAAAGTCCAGGTATCCTCCTTTGTTGACCCACTCACAGCCTGGCTCCCCACACTGCCAGCTCCCTTCATCCCAGACACCTCTGTGTCCTCCCATAACACTATTTCTTTAATTCTTGTCCGCCCGTGCTGGTCCCCTATCAGCCATTCACCGGCCAGTCAGACAAGTATAGAAGACTTGGGGGGGGGGGCGTGTTCTCCTGTGCTGGTGTCCTCAGCAGCCACGCGGAAAACTGCCCAGTCCCCATGACCCTCATCACACACACACACACACACACACACACACACACACACACACACACACACCATATCCACGGCGGCTAAATCCAAATGTTGTCCTTTTCCGCTTCTCCACTAAACTTTGACAGTGAAGACAGCAAGTAGTATTTACTGACGATAGCTTTTTTTTTTTTTTTTTTTTGGTTTTTTCGAGACAGGGTTTCTCTGTGTAGCTTTGCGCCTTTCCTGGAGCTCACTTGGTAGCCCAGGCTGGCCTCGAACTCACAGAGATCCGCCTGCCTCTGCCTCCCAAGTGCTGGGATTAAAGGCGTGCGCCACCACGCCCGGCACTGACGATAGCTTTATAAGGTACTGCGATCCAATTAAGAAAACCAAGTCCAACAGGTTGAGCCCAGGAGATCTCAACCCTATACAAAGAACTACAGGGAGCCGGGCGGTGGTGGCCCACGCCTTTAATCCCAGCACTCGGGAGGCAGAGGCAGGCGGATCTCTGTGAGTTCGAGGCCAGCCTGGTCTACCAAGTGAGTTCCAGGAAAGGCGCAAAGCTACACAAAGAAACCCTGTCTCGAAAAAAGAAAAAAAAAAAACAAAAAAAACAACAACAAAAAAAAAAAACCAAAACAAAGAACTACAGGGAGCTAAAGAATGCTGGAAGTGGGAGAGAGAGTCTTCCCCCGGGAGGACTCACCAATTGCTTATCCAATACCAAACTGTCAGCCCGGACAACACACAAGCAAGAAACACTATACAGACTGAGCAGGTTGTTCTTATGTATTTAAGAATCTATGTGTGTGCATATACACATATGTATGTAACAACACCTAATAGAAAGGAGGCCATGAATTTGAAAAAGAGCAAGGAAGTGTATTTGGGAAGTTTTGGATCAAGGAAAGGGAAAGGGTAAATGATATAATTATATTATAATCTCAAAAATAAAAGGAATAAATTTTAATGCAATCAAAATAAATAAAAGCAGAAAGAAAAGAAAACCAAGTCCCAGGAGGAGTAAGTAAGTTGTGCCTGGTCACACAGCAGGTCACACGATGAAACAATGTCGTCTCCTATCACAGAAGGTGACTATGATCCAAATACATTAAGTGCATTACAGAGATGTCACAGCAAACCCCTTTGTACAATTAGTATATGCTAACAAAACTCTTGCGATCTTAAATATATAGGAAAAGCTGAGAGAACTACAAACAGAGATTGATTAGGAAACCAACTCACCTCTCCAAATTATTAATAAATCAGGTATTAAAACCTACGTGGGAATAATATGTTGAGTAAGATTGATTCCCTGGGCTTTATAGAACCCAGTTCTCCTTAGTTGACACCCATGGTATATTTATAAAAATTAACCATTAACTAGGCCATTGGTTCTCAGACATGTCGGCGCTGGTATCCTTACACTTTGACTAGTGATTCCAAACAGCTCTCATTTATGTGCACGTATTTGCCAGTATTCACTGTAAGCTAAAACTGAAGACGTTTATGTATTTGTTCTAGTTTCATCTCTGTTGCTTTGACAAAACACTGAAAAAAAAGCCAGTCAGGGGAGGAACTCAAGGCAGCCTGCCTGCTGCTCCACAGTGTCGCCTCTGACCAGGGATCTCATCAGCCAAGGAAGCGCAGCAGAACCAGAGAATGTCCTGCTGTTTCCCAGGCTTGTACAGCCCAAGACCACCTGCCCAGGGAATGAAGCTGCTCACAGTGGGCGGGCCCTCCTACATCAGTTGGTAACCAAGGCAACCTCCTGCAGACATGCCCACAGGCCAATCTGATCCAGGCGATTCCTCAGTTGAGATTCCCCTCTCAGATTACTGTAGGCTGTGTCAAACTGACAGGTACAGCTAACTAGGATAGTATTTCATAACTTCATAAACAAATTCAAATGTTTATTTTTAAGTAATAAAAGCAAACTCAGTGAATGTTCTTATAAATACAAATTTCTAGGAAGAATACCTAGCTGGGCAGTGGTGGCGCACGCCTTTAATCCCAGCACCCGGGAGGCAGAGGCAGGTGGATCTCTGTGAGTTCGAGGCCAGCCTGGGCTACCAAGTGAGCTCCAGGAAAGGCGCAAAGCTACACAGAGAAACCCTGTCTCGAAAAACCAGAAAAAAAAAAGAATACCTTTTATTAACCTGATCTTACACAGCCCTTCAATCATAGCCACCCGAAAGGTTGGAGCAGGAAGACCTCACATTCAAGGCCTGTCTGGGCTACAAAGTAAGTTCGAAGGTAGCCTAGACAATGTATGGAGTCCCTGTCTCAAAACAAAAACAACAAACAAACAATCATAAAACAAAATCAAGGCATGTAGTCAGTGGTAGAGTACATGCCAGCATGCCTCAGGTCCTGGCTTCAACCCCAGAACCATAAGAAAGAAAAACAAATACTTTTAAAAAAGAAAATTAGAAGAGTGGAATTGTTTTATATTGTGGTAAATCTCTTTATCATTTAACTCAGTCAAAACCCAGCTGGATTCTCAGCAGCTTCCACATTCTGTCTGTTGGTGATGACTGTGAGGAAAGCTGGCTTCCAAAGAGAAAAGTGATCCCCGCCACCCAGCCAGGCTTTGGTGTGCCAGGAGCTGGCCTTGATGGTCTCCTGTTGGACATAAACAAGGACAAAACAGATCACATAAGACCACTTGGTGACCATAGTGGACCAAAGCAAAAACAAGACCATTAACTTGCCAGTGTCTCAAAAATACCCAACCCCTCCTCATGCTAGTCAGTGTGAGCCACCACCGCCTCCAAGTCACTTACAGCTCAGTCACACCCTGCTACACCCTAAGACTGGACAGTTAGGCCAGAAGATGCAGATCAAGCAGTAGGAGATCCATCTCCCACCAAGGTTTCTCTCTTTCTTTCTTTCTTTCTTTCTTTCTTTCTTTCTTTCTTTCTTTCTTTCTTTCTTTCTTTCTTTTTTTTTGGTTTTTGGAGACAGGGTTTCTCTGTGTAACTTTGTGCCTTTCCTGAACTCACTCTCTAGCCCAGGCTGGCCTCAAACTCACAGAGATCCGCCTGGCTCTGCCTCCTGAGTCCTGGGATTAAAGGCGTTTGCCAACGCCCGGCTTATCACCAAGGTTTCTAGGGGAGGCTCTGTCTAGCTGCCTCCAGCTCCTGGTGGCTGCAGGAACCCGTTGGCCTGTGACTGGATGGCTGACTTCGTCTTCCCAAACCTTTTCCTCTGTGTCAGACTCAAATCTCCCGTTGTCTTTCTCTGGAAGGGACATCTGTCACTGGATTTAGGGATCACCTATATAATCCCAGGTGATCTCTTTTCAAGATTCTTAAAGGATCTCAATGACCTTTTCCCACACAGGTTTACATTCCCAGGTTCTAGGAGTTAGAATGTAGATGTCTTCTTTGGAAGGCTCCCAGTCAGTCTATTATACCTTCCTGTTATAGTTTAGATCTACAATATTCCCCAAAGGCTAATGTGTTGAATGCTTGGTCCCCAATGCCACAATGCTCAGAGATGGGTTTTGGGGAACCGATTGGATCCAGTGGGGTCTGATGGCAGCCATTGCTACACAGTAAAAATAAAGGAGTATCTCCATTGCTTTCTAAGATAATTGTGGATGTTTTTCTTTAATGCCATATCAAAATTCAACAAGTAGTAAGTTTTTAAAGTTTATTAAGTAGGCGAGCATAGGGACATGTTGGCAGACTGGAATCCACTCTGCTTAGAGTATATACACCCCTCCTTTTTTTAAAAAAAAAAAAAGTTTTTGTTTTAATAAGCCACTTTTTATTTATTATGTGCAGTGTTCCGCCTGCATGTGTGTCTGCAGGCCAGAAGAGGGCACCAGATCTCATTATAGATGGTTGTGAGCTGTCATGTGGTTGCTGGGCATTGAACTCAGGATCTCTGGAAGAGCGGCCAGTGCTCTTAACCTCTGAGCCATCTCTCCAGCCCTACACAGCCCTCCTTCTAACAAGGTAACCAGCAACCCAGAACCTCACCTGCCCTGCTCTACACCTCAGTTTGAACAGTGGAATAAATAGCCCCTCCTTTACAACCTGGAACAACGCTCCCCTTCTGTGGTCTCTGCATTCAACTGTGTTCACTTAACAAACTCATCCACATCAACAGTAGACCGTTGTGAGCCTTGTGTGTTCCCGTTCCCCGGGGCACTTGGAAATGCTGGTGCTCCCACCGGAGGACCGGGCTCCCACCGGAGGAAGCTGCCTTTGAACCCCTTCTCCTAGCTGTGGGTGTCCCCTGGGATGAAGCAGTCACGAGGGGAGGGGCAGAGGTGACAAGCACCTCCCTAGCTGAGGCTTACAACAGTCACAGCAGGCTAAAGGAATCCAAGAAGCCCTGTGACCCGGTGTCGAGATGCAGCTTCTGCTTTCTAAAGTGCAATCAAACTTTGCCGCTACTTGGATTTTAAGTCTCCCCCCATTTCACCAGATAACGACATCAGTTTGCTTGCTTGCTAGCTTCCTTCCTTCCTCTCTCCCTCCATCCCTCCTTTCCTTCCTTCCTTCCTTTCACACTATCGCAAATAGGAATTCACACAGTTGTGGTACCTGCAAATCTTTCCTATTAACCACTTTGAATGTGAAGAGATTAAATCTTCCACTGGAAGGCATGGCGTCTAAATGGATGAAAACAGGACCGGCAGTAAGGTAGGTGTAAAAACATGACTTCACTTTTATGGAGACACAGAGACTGAAACAGAGGCCTGGAGAAAGATATTCCTCCTAGACCTGCATAGGCAGGAAACGCCTGCCTACCAAGTGGTGCCAGGCTCGTGTCGTGCCCTTTCAAGGCTGAAGGCACAAAGTGACTAAGAGGTTGTCCTGGCTGGTTCTGTGTCAACTTGACACAAGGTAGAGTCATCAGAGAGGAAGGAGCCTCGGTTGAGGAAATGCCTCCTTGAGATCTACCTGTGAGGCATTTTCTCAATTAGTGATCAATGGGGAGGGGCCCAGCCCTGGTGGGTGTTGTGGGTCACTCTATCTGGACACCCCTTGGGGAAGGGGGGCGGAGGCATGGCATCAATGACACAGACGCTGGGAATCAGGTGAGAAGCAAGAAGCAGACTCGTTTATTGAGAATATGGGGCAAACCTAGGTACCCCTCCTGATTTCCCATTGGCAGCCAGAGACTCTTAGCTGTGTTGTCTGTTTCTCATTGGCCCCAGCATTCTCATGGTCGTGCATCACCAACCACCGAGTGCAGTGGCCGACCCCAAGTTGCCTCAGTGGAAGCAGCTCGCTCGCTCGCACGCCTATGCGCACTGCCTGGAACAGGGCAGCTGTGGTTTTATCAGGTTAGCTGGCTGTGCTCCTACTAGAAATGGGTGGTGCTATCCCTGGGCTACTTGTCCTGGGTTCCATAAGAAAGCAGGCTGAGCAAGCCATGAGGAGGAAGCCAATACACAGCACCCTCCATGCCCTCTGCATCAGCTCCTGCCTCCAGGATCCTGCCTTGTGTGAGTTCCTGTCCTAATTTCCTTCATTAGGAAGGAAGTAGTGATGGACTACAATGTGGAAATATAAGCCAAATAAACCCTTTCCTCCCTAACTTGCTTTTTGGTCATGGTGTTTCATCACAGCAACAGAAACCCTAACTAAGGCAGACATCATACTAGCAGCTTATGGTGTCCGTCCCAGACTCCTGAAGAGCCCTTCAAGTCTCCAGCTATTATCCTAACCTTGAAGTCAATTTGAATTCCAGGAATAGCAGAGCCTGGGACAGATTACCAACACCTGTTCCCTCGAGCAGGCCTAGTCACCACCTGAGAGCCAGAGTGTCCCCTGGAACAACAAGGATTCTAACCACTCTGGAGAGCCAGAACTGAGAAACGATCAAGACCACAGCTTACTTGGGCCTCCCTCTTACCTTACCCATGTTTTTAATTTAAAGCCCATGTCAGGCACTGGTGAGATGGCTCAGCCTCCAGGCCTGACACCAAACCATGGTGTCACACACAGTGTTCAAGTGTGTCCCACTCCATGCACACATTTTCAGTTTCCCTTTTCTTCTCTTGCTTTTTATTTGTTCTCACATATATTTGGTTATGGAGTGTCAAGGGGAAAGAAACAGACACAAAATGAAGGTAAGTGTGGTGGTTTGGAAAAAATGGCCACCAAAGGAAGTGGCACTATCAGGAGGTGTGGCCTTGTTGAAGGAAGTGCGTCACTGTGGGGGCGGGCTTTGAGGCCTCTTTTCTCCAGCTTCACTCAGTGTGACAGTCAGTTGACTTCCTGTTGCCTCTGAGTCAAGATGTAGCGCTCTCAGCTCCAGCACCACATCTGCCCGTATGACGCCATGCTCCCATGCTGATGATAATGGACTGAACCTCTGAAACTGTAAGCGAGCCACCTCAGTTAAATGTTTTTATTTATGAGAGGTGCCATGATCATGGTGTCTCTTCGCAGCAATAAGAAAAACCCTAAGACAATAGGAACATCAGACTTTTATACAACCAAGAGGAAGTCCCTTCCTAACTGGGGATCCTTTCTACTGCTTAGCCACTTCTGCCTTTAAAACTGTCACTGTCTGCTGTCAATCAGCAGGAACACATCAGACAGTTAAAGGCCGGTAGGGCATCTGCCACTAAAGGGTTCTTATGACAGGTCACAGAACTGGGCAAATTAGGCCCTTCATGAAGCAAGACAAATTCACTCATCTGTCAAGCCAATGTTTGTACGACCAGTATGAGTGGTTTTAAATGTTTCCTCTGTCTTGACTTCTCATGTCTTCTTCAAATAGCTCATGACTAAACTTTGGGGATCTTACTTTCCTAGTTTAACACAATCTCTAGAACTAAGGATTCAGGAGCCATGTCCCTTCTCTAACATAAACTAACATAATCCTCCCCACTTTTGGATTCTCCCTCTCCCATTCCTTACCCACACCAAACGGAAAGAGACGCTGTCTGATCATAGCATTTCAGTGACTTGCTTGATTGGGCATATGATCTCAAAGACAGACACACACACACACACACACACACACACACACTCTCTTGATGGTTTCCTTCTGACTTTTTCTTTATTCTTCTTTCTCATTATTCCTCTACATCTTTTCTAGTATCTTCTCTCATTCTTGATGTTCTCCTTCTAACTCCCTTTATTTTTTCCCTTACAGCTTACATACCCTAGTAGAATCTTTCAAATAATATAAAAATTACAATGTGGTTACATTCTATTTTTCAAGTGAATGAATACAAGTAAAAAACCATATCCCTTATATTCCATATCCATATGGAACATATTCCATAATCCCTTACATGATTAAACATTTTTACATATTACAGATGAAAAACAAGTTGTCCCAAGAACCCACCCACATTCATGTCCAAGCTACTTGTTATAGATTAACAGAGCGTGAGCAAGCAAGGTACTTTTCTCAGCCAGTTCTTCAGCTGGCAGGCTGCACTTCACAGTTACAAAGAAAAGACCAATAATTTTATTACTTATCTCCAAAGATAATTTTATAAAAATCTTAGAAGAGTCAAAAATCTAAATTTTTGTATATGAAAAAGAACCAGTCAGCTCTATTTTAAATCCTCAGGTGCATACTTACTCATCAACAATTTTTATATCAGGAAGCTGAGGGCAGAAACGGGCACAAGGAATTAATCATCATCCCATCCTAGCAAGAAAGGCAGGTCAGCTAACTGGACTGCTTTGTTCTTGTTCCCTGACCTTAACAAGCTCCTCACTATGCCTTTCTAAAATTTTAGATTGTCTTCTCGGGTTTCTCACCTCAAAGCTAGTTGACAAAAATGTCTGACCTTAAGTTATTTTCAAAGCTTTGTTTCAGCTATGATGCTCTCTGAAATCTGGGAGCACACCTTCCAACATTAAGATTAAGAGAATTTAAGGCAGCCAGGGTACTGGGATTCAATCATTTTTCTTTTTTTTTTTTTTTTTTTTTTTTTTTTGGTTTTTCGAGACAGGGTTTCTCTGTGTAGCTTTGCGCCTTTCCTGGAGCTCACTTGGTAGCCCAGGCTGGCCTCGAACTCACAGAGATCCGCCCGGCTCTGCCTCCCGAGTGCTGGGATTAAAGGCGTGCGCCACCACCGCCCGGCCTCAATCATTTTTCTTAATCATTAACCTAAGCCACATTATACTGCTCCTCAATAGAAACTCATGTGTTTAGCTGTGTGACACGTCCTTGTTTTATTTTTTATCCTCTTATCAGAGGCAAGGGCAACATTTTATTCTGCCTTTACCTAGGTTATTTTTTCCACTAAACTGACCTCTATCATAATCTCTTACTGTATTAAGGACCCTCAGTCATCAAAATCCCATTTAAACTAACACTATTGTTGTATAAAATCATTGCTTCAGTTAAACAGTACAGCTTAGGAGGAAATCATCTCCATAATAATCCACAGGAAAAAGTGCCCAGTAGAGCAGGCTATTTCCAAGAGATGATCACGCTGTATTAAGGGCAGTGGGGATCTCCCCACGCCATCCACACCATGCCAGATACCAGAGAAAAATGGCAGCAGCAAACATACAGAGACACAGCAGTGACAAGAAGCGTTCTGGGGCCGAGGCTGGCGGGGCCTTGCCTGTCTGAGATTCACCCATCAGGGTTTCGTTCCCTGATGGACCGATCCCCTGAAGTCAGCTGCCATCCGCTGCTCTGACTTGGCCACCGGCACTAGGAGATCTCCATTTTCTTCTTTTCTCTGGATTTCGGGTCTAGAGAAACCCCTTCCATTCTACACACTCTCCCCTCTGGTGTGTTCTTAATCACTGGAGAAAGTTTGAGCCAGACAACCTTAGGGAAAATACACACACACACACACACACACACACACACACACACACACACACACACACTGCCTGGCCCTGATGCAAACTGGGTATGGAGAGAGATGGCCCCAGAACAGCTTAAACTATGATGCCATTCTTCAATTAGATCTCTTCTATAAAGGACAAGAATGTTCTGGAAGGCCACGCCCAGGACTTTATGAGCCTCTTCTCAGGAGCCAGGGAACTCCAGCCCTGACCCTAACACTGTGGCTGATTCACTCCTAAGAGGCCCACAAGTCTCCCAGGGGAGCCCAGCTTCTATTACCACTCTCCCCTAAGGCTTCACCAGACGCCCCCAGGCTGCCACAGTGATGCCCCTGCTGTGCTACCACCTGCCTGTCCTTGGCATTTCTTGCCTCTGACCTATGCCTGTTTCTGAGAGCAAATCTTTGTTTATTTCAGAACAGCTCATCTTCAACTATAATGAAAATTAGGTACCACCAAGTGACCAAACTCAAAATCCCTTTAACAGCATTTCAAAGGCTCATTTTTGCATATTTCCTAAGTCTTTTTATATTTAAATATTTGGAAAATCCTTTAAGACATTTGAAAATTGTCTTGGTACATTCCTAGGTGGTCACATGAAAATGGTGGTGATCTTGGTTTCAGCCAAACTGCAAATGAGGGCACTAGGTCCTGACAGTGATCAAATGTTTGTTAACTCTGCTTGCCAACCCCCAGCCTCATCCAGGCCAAGGCTTTATTTATTTATTCATTCATTCATTCATTCATTCATTCATTCATTCATTTTGGAGGCAGGTGCTCACTATCTATCTCTGACTGTTCTGAAACTCACTACGTAGACCAGGCTATCCTTGAACTAACAGAGATCCACCTGTCTCTGCCCCCCAAGTTCAGGGATTAAAAGTGTTTGCCACACCGGCCGGTGGTGGTGGTGGTGGTAGTGGAGCATGCCTGTAATCCCAGCACTTGGGAGGCAGAGACAGGCAGATCTCTGTGAGTTCAAGGCCAGCCTGGTCTACAGAGCTAGTCCAGGACAGGCTCCAAAGCCACAGAGAAACCCTGTCTCGAAAAACAAAAACAAAAAAACCAAACAAACAATAAAAAACAGTGTTTGCCACCAAGCCTGGCTGAGCCAAGACTTGACGTATAAAAAGCTGCTACAGACACAAGGGAACACTGTAGTCATTAAGGAGATGGCATTAAGGAGCAGGAAGCTTGGGTTGGTTGGGATGTGCGCTTCCTTCAGCTGCAGCCTCTATTTCTTTAGGCCATGCTGTGTTCTCATTTTAACCTTTAGACATAAGGCTTCTACTAAGTCTACTATTCACACATAATGTTGTCTAGACACAGAGAACAAAAAGGAAAGCATCATGATGGCTAATCTATCTGATATGATCCAGGTGAGTCTTCTTTATGGCTTTAAAATCTCTTTGTGGCTTCCTTCCTGCCACTCAGTCTCATCTATATCAGATCCTGAGCCTTCCTAGCACTATAAGACAGAATTTAACCTCTGTGTGCATAAAACTTGGCCAATAGAAAACTGCACTGAAGTTCCCCGAGAAGACACCATCCCTGTATTGAATATCCACAAGCTTATTGACTGATGAAAACTTTAATAATTGTAGAAAGCTAAAATGTTACCTTATATCTGTCCCTCTAAATAGCCATTTATTGTTCACCTATATATGTAGCTTAACATTCTTGTGATCATTCTTATAAATCCTTTTGTATTATACAATCTTGAAAAGTCCAACACAAAATCAAAACTATCCTCCAGGGAACAGATTCAGTTGAAACTCTGGACAGCAGCCTGTCAGCCTCAAACTCACAGAAACTGTCAACACTCGTCTTCCCTTTGGGAACACCTGTCTTCTCCTTTATTCTCAGGAATCTCACACACATTATCTCTGCCAGGATCCAACAAGTCCAGTTAGCAGTGGTCTTCTACCAACAGCAGCGTTAACCAGTGTTTAACTCCAGACTGGGACTGGGAAGTTTCATGAGTATTTCCCAGTGGAGCTCCACGAGACACTGCACTCTAGATTAGACTGTTTCTGCCTACTCCACTCCGTGTCCCCACTTAACGCGAAGCAGTTCCCAGAAGACCAACCTGTCTTCAACTCCCTAACAGACTGGGAGAAAAAAGTCTTATAATGGTCTTATAGTAAAACCCTGGGGCCAGATATCAGGGTGAAAGCTGAAAGATCAGAGAAGCAGAGCAAGCCACAGCCACCACCTCTTACCTCACCGACTCCTCAGCCTGAGAGAGCCGGAGTTCCTGTCTCCTCCCGCCTCATATTCCTTTCTCTGACCAGCCCGTATCACTTCTTGTCTCAACCTTCCTAGTGCTGGGATTAAAGGTGTGTGCCACTGTAGTGCCTGAGTCACGAGGCACCCACCCCCAAACAAGACCACCTCAGAGCCGATATCTGATGCCAACACACAAGGGTTTATTGACTACAAGCTCGAGCTTGGACCATCATCCAGCACTCTGCTGCAGTGGGTGGAGGTGAATGGCTCTGAGCTCTTGGGATTTGGGGGTCTTTAAAGAGAAAAACTGCAAGCAGGGAGGTACCAGCCTTGGCACCTCAGGATTGGGTGAGGGTATGTAACCTTTGAAATCACTGGTTGGGGTCTAGAGGAATTTTCGACAATGGTTATCAGAAAGCACAAGGACATATGGAACCTGAAGATGTTGTTTACACCCCCCTTGTGGGGTCGCCTTGCCTGGGGGCCCTGGCAGTTTGTGATTTTTCTTGGAACTGTTTGGGCTTTCTACTGGAACCGGGTTCAGCCTTTGGTCAGGTCCTGCTTAAAATGGAAATCTTTCCTGAAGTGGAGTCTGTCTTGGTCTCTCACCACCACTGCCTGGCTGTTTCTCTTTTAGACTGGATTAATCTGGTGTAGGCCCACATGACCTTGAACTCTGCCTCCCAAGTGCTAGGATTAAAGGTGTGTGCCACCACTGCCTGACCTCTGTGTTTAAGCTGGTGGCTGGCTCTGTCCTCTGATCTTCAGGCAAGCTTTATTCCCTAAGTTACAGTCTATGACCACAGTCTCTCAGAAGTTGATGCAGGTAAGCAGACAGACAGCTTAGAACCTGGGACCCCATTTGACTTGGGTTGTGCACACACACTTCTTCTAACAATGTGCCCAGCAACCTGTGCCCCCTCGTTTACACTGAACTTAACAGGGCACCCCACTTCAACAATGGGATGTTACTCCTCCCGAGCAGCCGTTAGTGACTCCCTTTTCTGCAGTCCATTCCCGTTCACACGTGTAGCAGGAATCTTAGAAGGTCTTATTAATAAAAACAAACCTGGGGCTGGGTATTGGGGTGAAAGCTGGAAGATCAGAGAAGCAGAACAAGCCACAGCTTCCTCACCTCACCAACTCCTCAGCTGATCCTGTTTCCTCAGACTGGAAGCCTCTGAGTCCTCATCCGAATGGCTCTCAGCTGAACTGTGCTGCTAGAAGCCTGAAAGCTTAACCAGCTAAAAGCTTCTAGTTTCTGGTCCTCATGCCTTATATATCTTTCTGCTTTCTGCCATCACTCCCTGGGATTAAAGGCTCACTTTCTGGGATTAAAGGTGTGATGAGTCACCATGCTTGGCTGTATTCTTGAACACACAGAGATCCAGGTAGATCTCCGCCTCTGGAATGCTAGGATTAAAGGTGTGTGCTATCACTGCCTATCCTCTATGTTTTATATTGTGGCTGTTCTGTGACCCCAGATAAGTCTATTAGCATGTACAATATTTCAATACCACCACACACATGCTTTACTGAACATATCCAGGTATGAGACACAGGGGCCAATCCAGCTTAAAATATTTGGGGGTACATGTACAATAAGGCAAACTGTGTCCTTCAAGTAAACTCTCAGGGGAAAAAATGTTTACCATCTCTCTTAGTCTATTGCTATGAAGAGACACATGACCAAGATAATGCTTAAAAGAAAGCATTTAATTGGGGGCTTGTTTACAGTATGACATCATACATGGCACTGGAGCAGTATCTACAGGCTGAGAGGAAGGGAGGGAGGGAGAGAGAGAGAGAGAAGAGAGAGAGAGAGAGAGAGAGAGAGAGAGAGAGAGAGAGAGAGAGAGAGATGACAGAAGAGAGATGCTCAGCATGGTTTTTGAAACCTGAAAGCCCTCCCCGAGCACACATTTCCTCCAACAAGACCACATTGCCCAATCCTGATCCTTTAAAGGAGTTCTGCTCCCTGGTGACTAAGCTTGCTGGACAGTGGTGGCACACACTCTTAATCCCAGCACTCAGGAGGCAGAGACAGGTGGATCTCCAAGTTTGAGGCCAGCCTGGCCTACAGAGTGAGATCCAGGACAGCCAGGGATACACAGAGAAAACTTGTATCAAAATAATAATAAAATAAAAATGAGTCAGTGGGGGCCATTCTTATTCAAACTACTACCTCCAGGAAAGGCACCAAAGCTACACAGAGAAATCCTGTCTCAAAAAATTAAAGAGACAGAGAGAGAGAGAGAAAGAGAGAGAGAGAGAGAGAGAGAGAGAGAGAGAGAGAGAGAGAGATCAAACTACTACCCTCCACTCCCTGACTCCCATAAGACTTGTAGCCACATCATAATGCAAAAATGCATTCTGTCCAACTTCAAAAGTCTGCATAGTCTATCACAGTCTCAACAATGTTCAAAAGTCCAAAGACTATTCTGAGACTCACTTCAATCTCTTAACTGTAACAACTCTGTAAAATCAAAATAAAAAAGCAGATCACATACTTCCAACATACAATAGCACAGCATATATATCATTGAGTCTCTAACGCAATTCAGACTTCACCTTCACAGCTTCACACAATGTCCTCTCTGAGCCTCCATGCATGGACAGCCCTGACACAGCCTGGACTCAGTGGCTTTCCTTAGTCATGGAGGGAGATTCCACAACCCCTTTCTTCCATCCTTGACTCTAAAGCGACCTGACTGAAGCTGCTAAGTTCTGCTTGATAGGGCTGGACCCTGGCTCCCTTCCTCAATTACATCTGCATCAGCTTTCTGTTTTTGATAGTTTCCTTCCCTGCTTAAGCTTTTCTTTAATTCCTTTTCACCAGCTGGAAGCTCAGCTGGGTGGGGTCTTGCCCTGAGGTCACCTGTAATCCCTGTATTCCGTTTAGCATCAGGCTTGTCTTAAATTTATCTCCTTGAGCCCCGGACTTAGCTCCACTACACTTCCTGATGCTGTTTGTCTCTTCAAACTGTACATTTTGTACTTTTCCTTGTTCAGCTTGCTCCTTTCATTACAGAGCTGCATTAGGCTGGCCACTAAATCACCACACAGCAGAGTCAACACTAGGCTGTCTTGAAATCTCTGCCAACACCATTAATGCAAACTCTTCAGTTTAGCCCCAGGCAAATATTTTGGGCAAGGGCAGAAAGCAGCCACATTTTCCACCAAAATATCACAAGAACAGTCTCTAGGCCTTTTACTAACATTCTCCTCTGAAACCTCGTAAGCCAGAACCCCACATCACCCCCGACAGCACTGTCCTCCATGCGCCTACTAGGATGGCCCATTACGCTCCACTTAAAGACTACAATTGATTTTCTAGTCCAAAGTCCCAAAGATTTCCATATTCCTCCAGCAAACATCATGGTCAGGCCCGTCTCAGCAATGCACCAGTACCCGGTACCAACTTCTGTCTCAGTCACTGTTCTGTTGCTGCGAAGAGACTCCATGACAAAGGCGACACTTATAAAGGAAAACATTTAATTAGGGACTTGCTTACAGCTTCAGAGGGTCAGTCCACTGTCATCATGGCAGGGAACAGCAGCATGCATGGCGCTGGAGCAATAGCTGAGAGAGACATCCTGGCCCACTGAGAGAGAGAGGGAGAGACAGGGAGGTAGAGATCGTGAGTGTGCTATTTAGTTTTTAATTATCAAGTTGACACAACCTAGAGACACCTGGGAAGAGGAAGCCTCAGCTGAGTAATTGGCCAGATCAGATTAGCTCGTGGCCATGTCTGTAAAGAATTGTCTTGATTGATGATTGATGGAGGAGGACCCAGCACACTGTGGGTGGAGCCTCCTAGGCAGGTGGGACTATATGTATAAGAAAGCTGGCTGAGCATGAGTAAGTCACTGAGCAGAGTTCGTCCATGTTTTCTGCTTGATTTCCTGCCCTGACTTCCCTCAGTGATGGACCTGGAAGCGTAAGCTGAAGGAAATCTTTCCCTTCCCAAGTTGTCTTTACTAATGGTGTTTATCCAACAGAAAGCAAACAAGGATATATGGTATGTTCCTTAGTCACCAAGTTGTCCTCCTGGGATCTCCAACAGGAAGTCCCAGGCAATAACCAAGCTCTTCAGGTCAAGGAGCTCAATGCTCCCTTGCAGCACACCTGATCTGTACTGTTGCTTTGCTTTTGAATAAGCTTTCTTTGCAATCTTGAAATCTGGGGGTACTTTTTCAATTTTTTGAATAAAATGTCAAAAACCTGAAAAACACCCAGTCAAGATACCAAACTCTGATAACAGTTATCAGCAAAGCAGAATCCAAAACTACACTGAGAAACTACATTACAGAAATCTCCGTCACTCAGCTGAACTGACATGGTTCAATAGCTCCCTACAGGCCTTTCCTGGATAAAGAATTAAATAAACACTCCAGCATTTTTTTAAAAATTCCATTATTTTATTTAAAAAGAGGGTTCCTGTTGCCTTGCTTGCGGACCTTGACCTTGATATCCTCCCAATGCTAATTCCCTGCCAGGCTCCACCCTCCTGAATGCTTAAGGGAAGTTCCTTGTCTGTGTATCCTGAATAATGGGCGTTAACAGCTTAGATGCAAGATTGTAAAACATCAGTAGCAAACTTCTGCCCTCCGGGGTCCTCCCATTGTGCTGTAAGCCTGTATATCTATATCTATCTATCTATATATCTATATCTATATATATCCATATATATATAATTGAATGAATACTGCGAATGTAATCTATGAATACCACAAATGTGATTAATATCATGAATGTAAGTAATGAATATCATGAGTGTAATTTAAAAAATAAAAAAAAATTAAAATTAAAATAAAAAAAAGAGGGTTCTAGGTACTGTGGGTTAAATGCTGTGCTGAATGCCATCTGTGTACCCTCCCCCTTTGACCTACCTTCCTCACCATCCTGTGCCCTGTACCACACCAACAGGCTTTTTGGTTCTCTGGCTTCCAGCTGCATTCAGCCCAGGATGGAGGGCTCTGTTTGTTTCTCTGAAGTAACATCCAGACTCGCTGACTCTGGGATCCTATTACCAATCACTCTGATCCCTGCTGGCCTGGGAAAGGAGCAGAGCCTCTAGTAACATCCCTGGGTGGTGCACGGTCCCTTGTGGTTTACCTCCACACAGCTGACACTTTTCAAAAGAAGTCAGTTGGACTCCTCAATGCTCTTTATTCAACAGTGCTATGTATTTTCTAGCAATCTTTCTTCTCTGTCTCTGTCTCTGTCCTGTGTGTCTCTGTGTGTGGTGGTTTGAATGTAATTGGCCCCATAATCTCACAAGGAGGGACACTATTGGGGGTGTGGCTCTTTTTTTTTTTTTTTTGGTTTTTCAAGGCAGGGTTTCTCTGTAGCTTTGGGGCCTGTCCAGGACTAGCTAAGCTCTGTAGACCAGGCTGGCCTTGAACTCACAGAGATCCACCTGCCTCTGCCTCCCCTAGTGCTGGGATTAAAGGCGTGCGCCACCACCGCCTGGCGGGGGTGTGGCTTTGTTGGAGTGGGTATGACCTTGTTGGAGGAAGTTTGTCACAGGGAGCAGGCTTTGATATGCTCAGGATACTACCCAGTGTCTCAGGTGACTTCCTGTGGCCTGCTTATCAAGATGTAGCCAGCACCACATCTGCCTGCATGCTGCCATGGTCCCATCATGATGATAATGGACTGAACCTCTGAAACTGTAAGTGAGCCACCCCAATTAAATGTTTTCTTTTATTAAAGTTTCAATGGCCATGGTGTCTCTTCACAGAAATGAAAACCCTAACTAAGACAGAAGTTGTTGCCAGGAGTCAGGTATTGCTGTGATAGACCAGACCTTGTATTTGTTTGGAGGAATTTGGACTTTGGTACTTTGAGTTTGGAAAACATTGGAACGCTTTAAGCACTGCTTAATGAGCCACACTGGTAGGAGCATGGAAGACAGTGGTGCTGAGAGTTATTTGAATTGTTAGGGGCTCACTCAAGAGGTTTCAGAGAAGAAGAATTTTAGTATGTGCCTAGAGATCATTTTTGTGATGTTTTGGTGAAGAAAGTGGCCGCTTTTTGCCCTTGTCCAAAGAGTCTGCCTGAGGCTAAAGTGAAGAGTTTTGGATTAATTCTGTTGGTAGAAGACATCTCAAAACAGCCTAGTATAGATTCTGCCATGTGGTTTTTGGTGGTAACTCTATCAAAGATTTATAATGAAAAGGTGTAAATTACAAAATGAAAATTTTGAGGAGAAAAAGAGTACTAGGAAGTGGGATAAAGCTAAATCTTGTGTTCAAGGAGATAAACAGATTAAGAAATGGGCTGAGCCATGGTGGCGCACGCCTTTAATCCCAGCAGGCAGAGGCAGGCGAATCTCTGTGAGTTCAAGGCCAGCCTGGGCTACCAAGTGAGTTCCAGGAAAGGCACAAAGCTACACAGAGAAACCCTGTCTCGAAAAAAAAAAAAAATGGAATAAAGGGAGTGGTGACCTCAAGACAAGATCCCACCCAGCTAAGTTTCCAGTTTGTGGAAAGAAACTGAAGAAAAGCTTAGAGCCTGGTGTGTTGGGACACACCTTTAGTCCGTGTCGTGTCCCCCCCCCCCCCCCCCCCCCCCCGCACTGGGAAGGCAGAGGCTGGTGGACCCCTGAATCTAAGGCCAGGCTGGTCTACAGAGTAAGTTTCAAAACGGCCAAGCTTAGGCAATGAAGGAACCTATAAAAAACAGAAAGCTGGTAAAGATGTAACTGAACAAGGGGCCATGTTCCAGCCCCTGCAAGCAGCGGAACGTGGCAGCTTCAGCCATGTTGCTCGGGATTTAGAGTGAAGGAGCTATGGTCCCAAGATGTTAGAGATGCCAGAGTTTGTGGGATACCTGCTAAAGAAAGCTGTTAAGAGGGAGTGGAACCAGCCCAGGGGAAAGAACTGTGTTGCAGCCAACAAAGCTGAATTGAATTGGAGATGTGGAGAGTGTTTTGACATCAGACATGGAGATGCAGAGTTTGGAGTTTTCCCAGCTGGTTTTTGGTCTTGTTTTTGGTCCAGTATTTCCTTGCTATGCTCACTCTCCTGCATTTTGGAATGGTAATGCATATCCTGTGCCATTATATTTTGGAAGTATGTGATATGCTTTTTGATTTTGATTTTTACAGGTGATTACAGTTAAAGAGATTACATGAATCTTAGAAGGGACTTTAAAACATTGTTGAGACTCTGACAGACTTTTGAAGTTGGACTAAATGCATTTTGCATTATGATGTTTTTACAAGCTTAAGGGGGCCAGGGAGTGAAATGTAGCATTTTGAATGTATTGGCCCCCATAATCTTACAGGAAGTGGTACTATTAGGAAATATGGCTTTGTTAGAGTGGATATGGCCTTGTTGGAGGCAGTGTGTCACTGTGGGGGTGGGCTTTGAGGTTTCATATGCTCAGGATACCACCCAGTGTCTCAGGAGATTTCCTATGGCTTGCTTATCAAGATGTAGCCAGCACCACATCTGTATGCATGCTGCCATGGTCCCCACCATGAAGATAATGGACTGGACTTCTGAAACTGTAAAAAAGCCACCCCAATTAAATATTTTCCTTTATAAGAGTTGCCATGGTCGTGGTATCTCTTCACAGCAATGAAAATCTAAAGACAGTGTGTGTGTGTGTGTGTGTGTGTGTGTGTGTGTGTGTGTGTGTGTGTGTGTGTGTGTGGTCTTCACTTGGGGCCAAAGTGAACAACAGTGGCAGGTTCAAATCCCAGTATGAAAACTCTCACATCTTCATAAAATATTTTTTTTTTCTGCTTCTCTATAAGCCAACTTGTCCTAGTCCTTATGAGATGGACAGACATAAGCTAAACCACAGGGTGCCCTTTGATGGTTAGTACACAATTAGTAAGTACAAGAATGGAACTACTTACTAGGCTTGAGAGCCAAGAGAAAATATCGTAGGGAAGAAGGAGGGTACAATAGGAAACACCCTGGAGAGCGGGCCGTCTGAGATGAGGCAGAAGGGATGGCTGACATTAGCCAGACAAAGAAAGAAAATGGGATGCTGGACCCCGACAATAGCCCAAGTAAAGGACCAGGCATAGGGAACTACAGGCACTTCAGTACTGTGGGAAGAAGGCTTAAAGAAGGCAGTTAAAACAGCAGCCAGGTCTTAATGACTTCATTACACCAGGTAAAGGAGTCTGTTTGTACTTTAATTTTATAGCACTCAAGAGAGGGAAAACTTATCTCAGGCTATATGCAAGATATTTCACTGGAATATAGGGTGAAAAAGGTTGCAATTTCTATTTATGTTTTTTATTTAAATTTTTATTTAAAAACTTTTTATTTATTTTTACTTAAAAACTGTGTTTTACAGTCTATGTGATATATGACTACAGTGTGACATCTTATATACTAACTAAATGTTAGGCACACAATGAACTTTGGGGTCAGCCGCCATGCTCAGTCAGACCCATGGTCCCTTTGCCTGCTCCCATCCTCTGTACTGTGCACTGTGTGTCTCCTGAAGTCTCTAAGCAGAGATCCCAGTGACCAGGAAGCTTCAGAGAGTCCAGTGCATGATCCCAGTGACACAGTTTGTGTTTCTAACTGGTTACAGTTGCACTTTCTCCCCTCCATTGTGTCAGTCACCCTAGGAAAAGACCTAGAGGCCTTAGAAACAGTCTGTCAGTCTAAAATGTAAGTTAGCAAAGTGATCCCATTCTTACCCCCTGAGAGAGCTCCACTTCCGTAATAAATGTGACCTGTCTTCTACACACACACACACACACACACACACACACACACACACACACACACACCACTTAGAATTCATCAGTTGATTTTGGCTTTGACCAAGTTCCTACTTGAACATTATTTATGATTTCCTTAAACTTCTGCACGATCAATCATTCTGCGCAAGTCTAGGTTACCATCTTACCAATGTGACAGCAAAATTGCATGTAGAAGCATGTGATTTGGTTTCACTGTTTATGTTGGAATATTTGTTTTCAAAATGAGAACACTTTACATGTAATTTCGAGCAAATTTTTCTTCCTGTGCTTTGTAATTGGAAGTTCTGCCTCTTGGATGAAATACAACTGGGTATTACTAAAGCAGTAAACTGTTATAATAATCAATGGTGTCTATAAAGCCACTCATTTTACATGCAGTATCGATTTTAACAAGAGAGCGACACTTGGGTTTTATCTCCAGCACTGAAACAAAGCAAAGCAAAAGTCAATTTCAGCTTTCTAATTGTTCAACTAATAAAGACACAGGTTGGCAGAAAGTATAAAAATGTGGAAAGAATGCGGTAGCTGTAGATCACTATGTTCCTTTTAAGGCAATTTCCTTAAAACGTTAAATAATAAGAGATTCAAGATGGTGGTGGCAGCTGGCCCGGCAGGCCTCGGGGCCACTCCAAGGAGCCTGAGACCCACAGAGGCTTTGAGGGGAGACTCACAGCAGGAACAATTCAAAAAAGGGCAGGCCTTTGGGAAGGTGTTTCTAAAAAGTAGTCATGGATTTGGAAGAAAAGATGGTGGATCAGAGCAGCACGTGCAGAGGAGAGATGCTGAACTAGAGACCTGGGGGTGGCAGCAGGTACAGGAGTGTGGCTGTGGCAGACATACATCACGTCGCTGCAGAGTAGGGCCAGTCCTTGACAGCATGGAGCTCTGCTACTGCTGGCCATAGCTGGGGGAGAGCACGGGACAATAGCACTGCCCGTGGGCCCAGGGTGGCCCAAGCACCGGGTCGGGTGTGCAGCAGCCTGGAGCTTGTCGCAGGTACCGCCCCCCTGAACATGCTACCCAACCGCATGATCACCCTGACTCTGAGCAACGACAAGATGTCTGAGATGAGGAACGGTTCATTTTCTGGATTGAGCCTCCTCCAAAGCCCCTTGTGGTCTGTGCTGCATACAAAGGCCATGTTGATGTCCGTGGTCCTGCTATGTACAGGAAGTTTCTATTGCAGTGGTACTGATGACTGCAGACTCATAAGTGAGAACGAGAGACATGGAAGGCCCCTGCCTGCCCCCCAAAAGAAAGAAACAGTCCAGACAGGAAGCTATTAAAGGCTGAAAATTGTGATAAAGATGCTCTTCACAGTTGATGGCCTCTGGCAGGGGTGAGGGTGGAGAAGGACTCAGTTTTCTTTAAAAGGGGCAGTGAAAGGATGATAAACAGCGCTGGTTACCGGCAGAAAAGTCACAAGCCACGGCCATGACTACCTAGTTACAGAGAGCTTTATTTGGGGGAAGAGGGGACCAGGCCTGGGGAGGAGAGAAAGATGGGGGGGGAGAGAGGATGGGGTCTGTGTCAGGCTTTTTAAGGCACAAACGTAGTCGCCAGCCATATTGATGACATAAGATGCAAGCCCCCCTGCTCAACTCCTGAACTGCGCATGTGTGGCCACGCCGCTGGAGCAAGGGCAGAATCCCAACAGGCAGGGTACCGGGACTTTGAATATGCTCCAATATGTATTTGGGCAATGTAAGTTGGACTTGGTGTATTTATCTTATTGGGGGTGTTGTAAGTGTGGGAAGGTGGACCTGGAAGGAATGGGAAGCAAGAGGGATCTGGGTACATGGTATGAAATTCCTAAATAATTAATTAAATATGTTGGGGAAAATGTTGAATAATAATATAATGTGGAATAAGAGAAACGACTATTATATCAATCTATTATTAAAATAATAGAATTCTAGTATTTGTAGTAGTAGCTTGTGGGGTCCCACATTCAGGGTGCCATCTGTGGGAGTCCCTGTTCAGGGCACCATTTGTGGTGCCAGCTCCCACTTTTTCCAGGGTTCCTATGAGGAGGAGAGAGGGAAAAGAAATATTAGGTAGAAAGAGTTAGACGATGAGAAGAAATACAGAAGCACAGGATAGCTTCGGAAGGACCTGGGTCAAAACCCATTGGCCCCTTCTGCCTCTTCAAAAGGGCTTTTTATAACAATGCCAAGGGGCAGGGCAAAAGACCTTTGCCTTTCTAGATCAAAACACACCACACAGCCAAGTGTAGACCCTTCCAAACCCCTGGTAACCATGTCGGTGGTCAAATCATCCCCTTATGCAGCCCTGCTGGGTAAAGCAAGCTGGATTCTTGGACCTGAGTAAGTTCTCACTAGAAACCTCTATGAGTCTCTACAGTAGCTGGTGAACTAGACTGCATTCATAACACAAAAGGGTCTATAAGAACCTCTTGATTCTATTATATCTGCTGTTTTCTTGGTCATCTACAGTATAAAACTCTCCGCCCCCATTTCATAATTGCTTACTACAGCTAGCACAGTGGAGACCCTGGCAGCAAAAGTAGCTACCACAGTTAGTTAATCTTTCATTCTATTGGGCATGATGAATTTAATTCAGTAGCTATATAGATCTTGATTGGCTTTGAAAATTATAAATTTATAAACTCAAGTTCCAGTTGCTTTTGGGATACCATCTTACGAGGACTCCAAAGTACAGTATGGCTCATTAAGGAAGGGAATGGCTCAGTTGCCTTTAGCCTACTGGCTATGGGTGGGTTAGGACCTCTGTTGGTCTTTTCTGTGTTGAACACACAGATTGCAAGCCCAGTGCCACTTTGAGATCTTTGGCAGCAGTTAACTCTGCAGCTCACACACGACTGAGCCTGTATGATAATGAATATTCAGAGACGGGTAATACCTGGGGGGGGTGGTGCTCACCAACCTAAGACAGAGTGCCTGTGTGGCCTGGGCAGGCGTCTCCATGACAGGTAAGGTGACCTGCTGACATCCCACGAAACCTAAGTCAGAAGCTCATTTTCTAGTAAAAGGGGGACCTGTAGGGCCCTGGCCCCCGTTTTGGGTAACTGTTGCCTTGCTTGCTGACCTTGACCTTGATATCCTCCCTATGCTAATTCCCTCTGGGTTCCACCCTCCTGAATGCCTAAGGGAAGTTCCTTGTCTGTGTATCCTGAATAATGGGCCTTAACAGCTTAGATGCAAGATTGTAAAACATTAGTAGCGAACTTCTGCCCTCTGGGGTTCTCCCATTGTGCTGTAAGCCTGTATTTAAGACCTCTTCCCTCCTTCAATAAACAGCATTTGGCATAAATAAATAAATAAATAAATAGAGAAGAAATACTATACAAGACAGATCCCATCTACCCTTTTTTGGGAGGGAAAAGGTTCATCTTACACAAGCCATGAATAAGATACCCACCTTATAAATATTCATTAAAAACTCCTTTAAAGCCGGGTGGTGGCGCACGCCTTTAATCCCAGCACTCGGGAGGCAGAGCCAGGCAGATCTCTGTGAGTTCAAGGCCAGCCTGGGCTACCAAGTGAGTTCCAGGAAAAGGCGCAAAGCTACATAGAGAAACCCTGTCTCGAAAAACAAAACAAAACAAAAAAAAAAACTCCTTTAAAATCCCAAACATGGAAGCCACTGTGCTGCAACTCTCCTGCCTTGGGACAATCTGTTTCCACCTCTCTTTGGGATGTATATATTGATTTGTTTTTTGTTGTTTACGTTTTATAAAATCTTTATTGACAAATTAAAAAAAAGAGAAAAAACAAAAACAAAACTCCCCACCCCTTCACCCATACCACCACAGTTTAATACCTCAGAGCATTTCTCTCCCAGGTTAAAAAATATCTTAAACAGAGTTTGTATTTTCAGACCTTTATGCTAAACTATCTATATAAAGGAAATCACAGTTTTATTTTGTGCTTTGATTTTGTTCAATTTTCATATATATTATAATGTGTATGATATATTAGTACTGTAGGGCATGCCATACATAAACATAATATTAAACATATAATCAGAGTCTGCCAATAGACTGGCTTTGAACAACTGCCTGCTTTAACATTATTAAAGTTTTAATTATTTAATTCCTTTTGGGATGAGAGGTTTTAAAGAAAAGAGCATTTTCTTGATCATTCTTTACATCTTGTGGCTATAACACCGCTGTGAGCTGGTTGGTGTTTGGTCACCATGACAAATACCTATTTGGAGGAGGAAGGCTTTGTTCTGCTTCATGGTTTCAAAGGTTTTATCCACAATTGACTGGCCCCACTGTTTCTGGGGCTATGGTGAAGCAAAGATCATGGCAGAAAGATATGGGTAGAACATAGCTGTTCATAGTGAGTGGTAAAGGAGAAAGACAGAGACAAAGGCAGGCAGGCAGACAGACAGACAGACAGACACCAGGAATAAGGTAGTTTTCAAAAGCATGCCCTGAGTGCCCTACTTCCTCCAGCTAGACCCCACCTTCCACATTCCATCAGATCAGAAATAATCTATTTAAATTTTGAATCCATCAATGGACAGACTCCACGATCTAATTATCTCTGAAGAAACACTCATATAGGTATGCTTATTTAATTGCCTAGATCTCTTTCAGTCCAATCTGACACTACTGCTGGGCAGTGGTGGCACACACCTTTAATCCCAGCACTCAGGAGGCAAAGGCAGGCAGATCTCTGAGTTCAAGGCCATACATAGAGAGTTCAAAGACAGCCATTGAAAGACCTTGTCTCAAAAAAAAAAAAAAAAATCACTCCAACATCAAATTTTACAATAGTCACAAACAAAATTACCCCAAAGATAATAAGATATATAAGTAACATTCAAAGAGGAGAACTTTTGAGAAAATAAAGTCTCCAAAATGCATTTTGATTTCACTAAACTTCTACTGTGTTCCATACATGAGAGGGCAAGTCTTTTGCAATTTCCCAAGCTATAAACCCTAGATACAAAATTCTTTTAGAACACGGGGTACTGGAGAGTCTTTTCCTGAATCTCATTTACTGTGTGTAGAAAAGCAGTGTTTTATGTTTATGTGTTGTATGTTTACACACTTGAGCATCTCAAGAAAATCCAACATCCTCACGTTTGCAGCTTTCGGATTATGAAATCATGTGTTGTTCTTGGTGTGTCTGACAGGCTTTTGGATCTCCCTAAAATCAGTATCACACTGAATCCTGTCAATGAAATAGTACTAGAACAGAAAGTAATTAGGTGTCATGTAATTATCACTTTGACATTGCCGTGGAACATGCCTGGTAAAGGCTAAGAGTGCTTTAGGAATTAGAGGCAACTGAGGTTTTGTTCATATCATTAGCTTTGTGTTTAACCTAGTAATTGAGGCATAGAATAATGTAATGGGATTACTGGTGCTTGATTAAATGATGGGAGGGTCCCTTTCATCATTCTTCAGCTGAAAGCAAGCTGTGGAACACATGAGAGATTTGAGTGTCCTTATTTATGTTTTACTTACTATGAAAGATATTCAAATAAAACAAGACAGGACTTACTATATGTTTTAAAGCAACAAAAGAAAAGAACACCCCCCAAAAAACAAAAGAAAGCCTTAATAATGTGCACCCCAGCAAATGACACCACGGTAAAGCCCTGAGTAGTGGACTGAAAGAAGCTTGCAGAAAAATTGCTTAATTTGCTGTAACCTAATGAAGAAAGACCTAACTTAGCACGGTCTGCAAGTTTGAGTACTGACTCTCCTTCATGACACCTGCTATTGAGAGCCTTCCTGTCATTCTGCTTCAGGGGATGCACTGAAGTGACATCCATGACCTGGTAACCGAGGCACAAATGGAAACCAGATAGTGTTTGATCATCGTAAAAACCAATTACATTCCATCTTTGGCCCGTTCTTGATTTAAAGTTTCTAGAACTTTTTTCAAGTGATTATGTAAAACATCGAGTGGATGCTAAAACATTAGAAGCAAGAATGTAAAGACAATGCAGTCTCTCTGAAAATATTCAGAAGGCATCCTTTTGAGATCTACACAATGCTTCAGTGAGACACCATCATTACAAGTGTTCAAATGTCTGATCCATGAGGAAGAGTTCTGTTTGTAACAGCCAGTTGCTATCACTAATATTTAAATAATGAAAGACTAATATGTAAGTAATGATTGATGAGGATGATTATGCAAGTATGTTGAAATATCTAAGTAACTATGAAAAAAAATTATACAGATTATATACCCCAAGACAACATAAAGCACAAAAATGGGATTATTGCAAGGAACATTTGCAAGTAAAGCTGACTGGACAAAAGGGCACTGTGTGACACTCTGTGGCTCCCAGCGCCACCAGGAGGAATGAAGAGGTGCTGGGGAGGAGAGAAAGAAGGAGGAGTGAAGAGGGTTTTGTTGTTATTGTTTTGTTCTGATTTTGTTCTTTTGGGTTTTGTTTTTGTTTTTGTTTGCTTGTTTTGTTTTGATTTTTAAAAATTTTTGTTTTGGGGGGGCCTGCAGGAAGGAGGGGAGGATATGGAGGGACTGGGAGGTGAGTGGAATTGGGGTGCATGATGTGAAATTCCCAAAGATTCAATAAAGAAATTATGTTAAATTTTAAAAAAAGGAATAAGAGAGAAATAGATGAAGTATAAATAAAGAAAAGAAATTGTAAGCAACTCATAAAAGCCAAAACATATTGGATATATGTTAAAACATTAGGATTACTATTGCTATGATGAAACACCATCACCAAAAGCAAGTTGGGGAGGAAAGGATTTTTTTTTTTTTTTTTTTTGGCTTACACTTTTACATCATAGTCCATCACTGAAGGAAGTCAGGACAGGAACTCAAACAGGACAGGAACCTAGAGGCAGGAGCTGGTGCAAAGACCATGGAAGAGTGCTGCTTACTGGCTTGCTCAGCCTGCTTTCTTATAGAACCAAGACCACCAGCCCAGGGATGGCCCCACCCACAATGGGCTAGGACCTCCCCTATCAGCCACTAACCTAGAAAATGTCCTACAGCCGGATCTTATGGAGGCATTTTCTCAGTTGAGGTTCCCTCCTTTCAGATGACTCTAGCTTGTGTCAAGTTGACATAAAAGTATCCAGCAAACATATTAAGATTGACTTTAATGCAGATGGTCTAAACATGCCAATTGAAAGACAGATTGGCAGAGTGAATTTTAAAGCATTAAGCACATAGAATATATCATCCACAAAATGCATGAAGCAAACTCTTACACCGCTGAAAGGGTAAAGACACAAACGCAGAGTTGTAATTGGGAAACTCAGCATTCTCAACAACTGAAAGAGCTCCATAAATCTAGCATGAGCAACGATAGCAAACTCAGTCACCAACACAAGCCAACCACAGAATGGCTAATGGGATCCACATTTCGGGCAAGCACTCAAGGGAGACATTCACCATGGTAAACCAAATCCTGAGCCATCAACTATAACTCAACCAGTGTAAGAGTTTGAACCAGGACTGGGGTATAGATCAGTAGGAGAGCATTTGCCTAGCATGTTCCCTGGGTTCAATTCCCATCACTGGAAAGAAAAAGGGGTGGGAGTTGACCATATACAGCATATTTTCTGGCCATAATGAAATTAAACTGAAAATCAGAAGCAGAAAGACAGTAGGAAAGCCTTCTTATACCTAGGAATTAAACAGCACACCTCTAAGAAATGCATGAGTAAAATAGGAAATCTTAAGAAAAATGAAAAATATTTTGCTTGAACTAGTGTAACTACAATAATTGGTTTTCATAAAATATACATATGCTGAATGAAAGTAGAAGCACAATATATCTAGATATATGGGTTTTAGTGAAATCTTCCTTAGACAAGAAAATTTATAATTCTAAGTGCTGTAGTGGAAAAAAGAAATCTCAAGTCAGTATTCCTATCTCAAAAGCTAGAAAAAGCAAAATACTATGTGGGTCACCTGGGTAGAAAAGACAGCAATGGATTCCTGCAGCTGATCCTGCATGCTGTTGTACTGGCCTGCCAGGCAAAGTGGCATGAAGGTTATGAAGGTGACTTCCTGCTTTTGAATTGGATTTGAAGCCTCCTCCACAGGAAGTAATTCAGGCCTGATACTGTTGTGATCCTCATGTAAAGCCCACAGCTCTGGAGGTTACAGGTCCTTGGAAGGACCTACTGCTGCTCTGATAAAGAACATGTGAAAGTGAGCTGGAAAGATGGCTCAGTGGTTAAGAGCACTGGCTGCTCTCCCAAAGGACCTGAGTTCAATTCCCAGCAACCACATGGTGGCTCACAACCATCTGTAATGAGATCTGGGTGCCCTCTTCTAGCCTGCAGGCACACATGCAGGCAGAATACTATATGCATAATAAATAAATCTTAAAAAAAAAAAAAAAAGAACACATCAAAGTGCCTTCTAAACAGTTACGATTATTCCTATAGGTTAGTGTCACTCTCAACCTTGACCAGAGAAGCTCTCTACAGTGATCAGCAGCTGATACAGAACTCTTAGTGTAACTGATGGCTCAACCTTAAGTGGGGCATCTCTATTTGCCCTCCCCAGCAGTCCACCCCAGTGCTCAGGGAACATTGCAGAAAGAGCCTAAAAGTCAAGGGATGGGGACAAGTGCTGGGAAATGCTCTTTGGGACGAGATAGCCATTGCACCAGGAACTCACGGCACCTGTGATTACCTGCACAAAATCAAGCTAGCAGATCAGCCAACATCCCCAAAGGCAGCACTAAATGGACTCAGTAGGTTATTAACAAAGAAGAAAGAACAGAAAGGGGGAAGGGGACTACCGGGGACACCTGAGGGAAATGGGCAGAAGGCGTTTGTGGTTCTTGAGAGAAGTGGGGGGGGGCAGTTGGGAGTGGGGCATAGGATCAGCATGAAGTGTTTGCATGTATCATCAAAGCATAAATAAAAGATATTCTATTTTAAAAATTAACAGAAAAATAAATACAAAGCATGAAGAATCAAGAAAAAAATCAAGAAAAGAAATCAATAAAATTTAGTAGGAGAAAATCAATTAAATAAAAAACTCAAGTTTTGAAAAAATTCAGTCAAATTTTGATTTTGCTAAAAAGAATAACAAAGGAGCCGGGCGGTGGTGGCGCACGCCTTTAATCCCAGCACTCGGGAGGCAGAGGCAGGCGGATCTCTGTGAGTTCGAGGCCAGCTGGGACTACCAAGCGAGTTCCAGGAAAGGCGCAAAGCTACACAGAGAAACCCTGTCTCGGAAAAAAAAAAAAAAAGAATAACAAAGATAAAAGAGGGAAGGCATGATTTATCAAGTATCAGACATGAAAACAGGACCAGCACTATGGATTTTGCAGCTGCTAAATGTATAATACAGGATTATAATAAACTTATTTGAATAAAGTTGACAACTTAGAAAAAAAGGGATAACTAGGCAGTGGTGGTGCACGCCTTTAATCCCAGCACTTGGGAGGCAGAGGCAGGCGGATCTCAGTGAGTTTGAGGGCAGTCTGTTCTACAAAATGAGTTTCAGGACAGCCAGGACTGTTATACAGAGAAACTCTGTCTAAAAAAAAAAAAAAAGAAAAAGGAAGGAAGGAAGAAAGAAAGAAAAAAGAAAGAAAGAAAGAATAAAAAGAAGAGATCATTTTTTGAAAATTTTGCAGGGTCTAGTGACTTATGCCTTTAATCACAGCAGTGGGGACACAAAGGCAGGTGGATCTCTGAGAGTTTGAAGCCAGCCTGGTCTACACAGTTCCAGGACAACCATGACTACATAGAGAGAACCTGTCTCAAAAAAAAAGAAAAGGAAGGAAGGAAGGAAGGAAGGAAGGAAGGAAGGAAGGAAGGAAGGAAGGAAGGAAGGAAGGAAGGAAGAAATGAAAATTACAGACTACTAAAACATAACAAGATGGCGTAGACAGCTGTAGGCATCCTGGAGCCCTTAAAGGATTTGTGATTATAAAGCTCCTGAAAAAAGGACATCACCAGTTCCAGAGGGTTCCACTGGAAAACTCAACCATATGTTTCAGGAATTAACAGCAAATATTCTCAAACTCCTCTACAACATAAAGCAAGATGGACTACAAAACTAAGACAACATAAAAAAGGAAACAGTAGATGGGTATATTATTTCAACACAAAACTTCCCAACACAGCTGGAGCTGTGGCTCAGTGGTTCAGACCACTGGCTGTCCTTTCAGAGGACCTGGGCTCAGTCCCCTGCACCTACACAGTGGCTCACAACCATCTGTCACTCCAGTTTCAGGAGATTCAACCCCCTCTTCTAAACTCAAGGGATACTGCATACATGCTGTGCACAGACATACATGCATGACAAACACTCATTTACACAAAATAATAAGATAAAAATTTAATTTCCAACAAAATTAAACCAGCCTAATCCAACAATATATAGAAAAGAATTATATACCATGACAACAAAATATACAATGATACCAGTGAATGGAGAAAAAGTAACCACATCTATCACACATGTGAGATAAAAATTAGTAGTAGTGGGTGGGACTTTCTCAACTTGAAGAACTTCTACTAAAAAGCTACATCTAACATCATGCCTAGAGCTGGAGAGATGGCTCAGTGGCTAAGAGCACTTACTGCTCTCCCAGAGGACCCAGGTTCAGTCCCCAGCACCCACATGGCAGCTCACAACTGTCTGTAACTCCAAGACTTGACACCGTCACACAGGCAAAATATTAATATACCTAAAATAAGAATAAATAGTATTTAAAAAAAGAAGAAGAAAAGAAAAGCCAAAGAGGGACACTGTAAAAAAAAAAAATCATGCCTAAAGGTTAAAGACTGAATGCTTTTCCTCTGACAGAGAAAATCCTCTCACCACTTTCATTTGACACACTACCAAAAGGTTAAATTAATGCCATTGGTGGGTGAAAAGGCAGAAGAAACAAGAAAGGGCAAGAAAATAAAGCCGCCCCAATTTGCAGGTGATAAGGGTTTCTAAGTACAAAAATCTGAAGGAATCTAACAAAAACCTCTTAGGACAAGTGAGTCAGGTGAGATATGCAGAATGCAAGCCTGGGGTCTATGTGCTGATGATAAACATGTGGAATGCAAGCCTGGAGTCTATATGCTAATGCCAGTGGCCATGTCAGAGAAGCAGCAGGTGGCAACTGAAGTTCGAGGTGTCAGCTTACCAGGAGGCGAATCCCTGATGGGTGAATCTCAGATAGGCAAGGCACCAAGACCACAGACTCCAGAATGTCTTTTGCTTCTGCTGTGCCTTTAGATGTTTGCTGCTGCCATCTTTCTCTGGTATTTGGCATGGTGTCGGAAGATCCCTACTGCCTGTAATGTAGTGTGTTTGTCTCATGGAAACATCCTGTTCTACCAGGCATTTTTACCTGTAGATTATTATGAAGATGATTCCTTCCTAAGCGGTACTGTCTAATTGATAATAATAATGTTAGTTTAAATATAGTTTTAATGATTAAAAACAAATGAAAGGAACTGTCACACAGCTAGTGCCTATGAGTTTCCCCTAAGGAGCTGCATAGATTGCAGTTCAGGTTAATGGTTAAGGAAAACAATTGAGTCCCAGGAGCCAGGCTGACTCAAATTCTTTTAATCTTAATGTTGAAAGATGCAGTCACAGGTTTTAGTGGGCATCATAGCTGAAACAAAGCCTTAAAACAACTTAAAATTAGAAAGATTTCTTTTTCAAATAGCTTTGAGGTGAAAAACCCAAGAAGACAACCTAAAGTTTTAGAAAGACACATAGTTGAGTAAAGAACTCTTTAAGGTCAGGGAACAAGATCAAAGGAGCCCAATTATGATTAGCTGACATGTCTTTCTTGCTAGGACTGGTTGATGACTAATTCCTTATACCCATTTCAACCCTCAATCTCCTGATATAAAACTATTGAGGGGCTGGAGAGATGGCTCAGAGATTAAGAGCACTGGCAGCTCTTCCAGAGGTCCTGAGTTCAATTCCCAGCAACCACATGGTGGCTCACAACCATCTATAATGAGATCTGGTGCCCTCTTCTGATGTGCAGGCATACACGCAGACAGAATGCTGTATACATTATAAATAAATAAACCTTTTAAAAAAAAACTATTGATAATGGACATGCACCTTAAAGATTTAAAGTAGAGCTGGCTAATTGTTTTTCATATATAAAAGTTTAGATTCTTATAAGATTACCTTTCAGGAAAAATAAAGTGATTGGTCCTTTCTTTGTAACTGTAAAAACACAGCCTGCCAGCAAAAGACCTGACTGAGAAGAATGCCCTGCTTGCTCATACTCTGTTAATCTGTAATAAGTTGCTTATATGTAGATGTATGTGGGTTCTTGGGATGACTTTGTTTTAATCATGTAATGGAGTGAAAAAAATGTTTTACCTGTATTCATTATAATCATTCACTTGAAAACTAGAATGTAACTGCATTGTAATTTATATATTGCCTGAAAGATTTTGTTGGGATATATAAGCTATAGAGGAAAAAATAGAGAATCAGAAAATGCAAGAAGAATAAAGAGGTCTGAAGGGAACCACCAAGAAAGTGTGTGAGTGTCTTTCCCCTTACCTCCTCAGATAAAAAAAAAAGTCATAGTATGCTGACTCTCTGCATTCCTTTCAAGCCCTACACTGCTGGAGGCTGGACCCCAGGCAACAAAACCTGGTGAATGACCATGCAGAGTACGAGACTGGGGTCTATGTGCTAATGATGACCATGCAAAATGCAAGACTAGGGTCTATGTGTTAATGATGACCATGCAGAATGCAAGGCTGGGGTCTATGTGTTAATGATGACCATGCAGAATGCAAGGCTGGGGTCTATGTGCTAATGATGACCATGCAGAATGAAGATTAGGGTCTATGTGCTAACGATGAACATGCAGAATGAAGACTGGGGTCTATGTGCTAATGATGAACATGCAGAATGAAGACTAGGGGCTATGTGCTAATGATGAACATGCAGAGAAGGCTGGGGTCTATGTGCTAATGATGAACATGGAGAGTTAAAATTAACAACACAGTGTTAAGGTTTATGGTAGTGTGTGCTGTACTGCCAGCACTTTGGAGGCAAGGCAGCCAGCCTGTGCTACATGAGAATTGTCTCAAAACATTCTCCCCCACAGCAACAATAACAAAACCCACAATAATATACACAGCCACTCTAAAGAAAAGTAAATAGATTGTCTGTAAACAAAGAGTAACTTACTCTAAAATTTACATGGAAAAGCATCAATCCCGAAACTTTGAATAGCTCAAATAAATTTTTTGTTAATTTTTTTGAGACGGTACAACCCAGCCTGGGCTTAGACCTTCTGTGTAGCCAAGGATGACCTTGAGTCTCTGATCTCCTGCCTCCAACTCCCAAGCACCCACATTACAGATGCATTACCACACCTGACTCCAAACAAACTTTAGTAGTACTACCAGCTAGCTATAACAACCAAGAAAGCTTGATATTGGTGTAGGGACAGACAAATATAATTAATGAATAGAATAGAGAATGTAGAAACAGACCTGCACATATTTACGATTTGAGTCTAAAATCTGTCCCCTAAGACTCATTTGTTAAAGCTTGGCTAGAAGCTGGTAAGTTATTGAGAGGTGGTTGGGTCATGAAGGGCTCTAACCATCAGTGAATTAAAATCCATTTCTGGGGGTCAGAGAGATGACTCAGTGGCTAAGAGCACAGACTGTTCTTCCAGAGGACCCGGGTTCAATTCCCAGGATGCATATGACAGCTCACAACTGCCTGTAACTCCACCTCCATGGTATTCAAGTCCCTTACATAGGCATGCATGCATGCAAAACACCAATGCACATAAAATAAAAATAAATAAGTTATTTAAAATGTTTTAAAAATCCATTTCTGAATTCACATCAGAATGGATCAATAACAGAGGGCCTTTTCCCTTCCTCAAATAGTTCTGCTTTCAGACCACATATATCCCATTGCCCTGTCTCGTTCCTACCGTCACTTTAAATCTCTCTGTCTCTGTCTGGTCATCTTTTTACCTCCATACCCTCATATGTGCATGTATAGGTACATGTGTACATATGAATTTGGATCCACACAGGAGAGAAAGCATGGGATGCTGCTTCTCTGAATCCAACTTATTTCACATTATGATGACTCCTCCTTCCATTAATTTCCTTTAAAAAATCATAATTCCATTTTCCTTTACAGTTGAATAAATTTCCATTAGACAAAGGTATATCTACAACATGTTCTTTATCCATTCATCTGTTGTTGATGGATGTCTAAGCTGCATCCAGATCTCGCTATTGTGAATACTGCAGCAATAAATATAAACACACAAGTGTCTCTGCAGTGTGCTGATTTAGAGTCCTCCAAGAACATTCTCAGGAGAGGGACAGTTGAATCATATGTCGTCCAATTTTTAGTTTTTGGTTTTAGTTTAATCTTTGCTGATTTGCACAGTAGCTGCCCTGGTTTACATTCCCACCAGCAGTTTATAAATTCCTCCTTCTCTTTGTTGTTATTTGTTTTCTTGATGATAAGCATTCTGCCCAGATGATATGGACTCTTGACATCATTTTAATTTGAATTTCCTTGATGACCAAGGATGTTTAGCACTTTCTCAAGTATTTATTGCTCATTTGTGCTTTGTTTTGTTTGTTTGTTTGTTTGTTTGTTTGTTTGTTTGCAACTGAGTCTTGTGCGTCCCAGGCTGGTCTTGAGCTTGCCATGTGACTGAAAACAATGTTAGACTTCAATCTTCCTTCCTCGGCATCTGAGTGCTGGGGCAGTCCTGTGTCCACACACCGGTTTCATGTGGTGGTTGGGATCAAACTCGGGGTCTCTCTTCTGTGTTTAAAAGTTTCTGTTGCTGAAGTCTTTCACCTCATTAGTTACGTTTATTCCTAGGTGTTTTTGAAGCAGGTGTAAATGGGATTTCCTTTCTGCCTGAGGAAGTTCATTATTGGTATATAGAAAAGCTACTGATTTTTGGTTTTGTGTCCTACCAGTTTACTGAAAGTGTTAATTGGGTCTGAGAACTTGCTCGAGTCTTTTAAACATAAAATCATGTGTTTACAAATAGATATTTGGCTCGTTCCTTTCCTATTTCTATTACCTTTATTTAATTTCTGAGCTTAGGGAACTGGAGACTGAAAACATGTTTTTATATCTTAGTATATATTGTATAAAGTATATGTTGAATGATTTCATTAGCTGTGAAAGAGAATTGAATATTAACATTGTGTATTAACTAATTTAGGTTACCTTGAAATTTTTTTAAATACCTGGCTGAATTATAAAAGTTGCCCGTGGTCTATGGTTTGGTGCAAGAAGAAGAACCAAAAATTCTAAGACTTATTCCTGGCTCTAATCACAGAGTTCTTCATTTTCTTCAACAATTGCTTTTCCATTTATAAAGTGTTACTGATAATTTTAGTCTGCAAAATACTTTCCTCAAGAGAGTGTCATGATTTGAGTGCAATTAATTAATTCTACATTTTCAAACATAAACTTCTATTTTATGTTCACTAGTGTTGGGATCCATGGGGCCTAGTTTTGGACAAGCATATGAGTCCTTGTCCAGTGGGTCCCCAGATGAGGCAAAACCCATGGGGACATTCTCACACAGCAAGGACCAGTGGACTTTGGGACAGCGCAGAATACTGCATGGCCTGCACACTCTCTTCTCTCTCATAATACTGATGATTCTCTTGGCAGTTTTTAGTGTCACTTTGTCAGTCACACATGGGACAGTGCTCATCCCTGGAACCCCAGTTTTTCTTGAATACCCTCCCCTAAAATTCTTTGGGAGCTGATGCTTCTCAGGTTTCTTGTTTGGGGATGCCAGCTGCCACTCCAGACCCCAGGAGCTGTCCTGGTTCAGTGCTGACAGGAACAGAGGCAAATCACCTCTATTTCTGTAAGTAAGTTTTGAATGATATTGTTGTCCTTGAAAATGTGTGCCTATGTCAATCACCTTTTAGTTCTATAAAGACAGGATGTACCAGGCTCCATATTTGGCCAAGTTAGCAAAATGATAAGTGTTGTTTTTGGTTTAAATGATGTTTTGATGTAAAAGTTGGGAAAAAAACATATTTGACATAAATGCTGGAATTTGACATAAATTCCTCATTTGTCAATGTGGAAAACCATGCTTGTTTTTGATGGGTAAATAGACGGCTGGAGCTATTCAGGCGGCCGCTTGGGTGAAACTCACGTGCTTGCACGCTCACACACACACACACACACACACACACACACACACACACATGCCATGGCACATGTGTGGAGGCTAGTGGACAACTTGTAGGAGTCAGTTTTCCTTCCACAGTGTGGGTCACATGGCCCAAACTCAGGTCATCAGGCTTGATGAGCCATTTCACTAGCCCTCTAACATGATCATAATTAACATTACACATCATGAGGACGTGGGGGGGCACATAAAACACTAGAAGGTCAATACCTGCATAAAACCGCAAATTAAACAATTCTTGGTGTCCATTCCTCCTGTGAGTTTCCTCAGAGAGCAGCTGACACATAGTCCAGCACAGAACCAATCAATTCACAACAAACACCCTTAGATCTAACGGGAGATTCTGCACCAGGGCATTACACTGTCTGATTTTAACATGTTAGACAAGACTCGGCCATACTGTAATCTAAGTGGAACTGATAGGAGAGCGTGTTCAGGTAGACACTGGGTTCAACAAGGTGTCTTTGTCTACCTCTGGCAAGTTTCTCTCCCACCTCTTCAGAATGTCTTTCAGATTGTTTTAGTCAGGGTTCTCTAAAGCAACAGAATGGAATATATATGTATGTGTATACGAATATATGAACATTAGCATGGCTCACAGGCTGTGGGTCAGGAAGTCCAACCATGAATGTCTCCTGATGGAAAGGCCATGGATCTTGTAGCTGTTTGGTTTTCTGGGCTGACCGTCTGGTCCTGGGTAACCAATTGGTGTGTCCTCCCTGGGGCAGACAAAGTCTCCCACTCTCGGCAGGCTCCTCCTCCGGTCCCTAGAGTTCTTTTGTGTCGGCTGAAGCATCTCCGGCTTTCACCCAACACTTGGGCGTGTCTGTTGTCCTTGTTCAGTGCACGTTGATGAGATTTTGTCGGTGTAGTCTCTGACATTACAGGAGACACTCTCACAGCCAACTCTCTCATCCTCTGACTCTCACAGTCTTTCTGCACTCTCTTCCACAGCGTTCCCTGAGCCTTAGGTGTGGGAGGGTTTTGTAGACGTCTCCATTAGGACTGGAATCCACAACTCTGCATTTTGATTGTTTTTTATTGCGATGTTTTAATTGCATTTTGATTGTGGTTTTCTGTGATGCCCACTGTCTGTTGCATATCTTTTTAAAGTGGACTCCCACCAGAAATCATGGCCCGGATTTAGGGTGGGTCTTCTGACCTCAAACAATCTAGATTTCAGGAGAGTATTTTCACTACAAATGATTCAGTCAAGAAGACCTCTCACAGATGTTTCCCACTCCTTTGGGTTGGTTGTACATGTAGTCAAGTTGACGAGCAGAATTAGCTGTCACAACTGGAAAGTGTGGGAGAAAATAGGTCTAGTGCCTGCTGTCTCTCTCCAATGAAGGAGCAGTGATTTCTGCCTTGAAGTAATTTTAAGCAGTTATCACCCTCCTATCATAACATAACTTTTCTTTGAATGAAGGTGTAATAATAATCATGAAACATAACTGCACATCAGAGTTCATGATTGTAATCCCAGTACTCCATAAGTGGAGGCAGAATAATCACAAATTCAAGCCAGAAAGGGTTGCAGCATGAGTTCAAGGCCAATGGTGCGTTTGAGGCCATCTTGGGCTATACAGGGAGATGCTCTATTAAAAAGAAATTGGGAGCCAGCAAGATGGGTCAGCAGATCAAGCTCCCCATGTTAGTCTGATGACCTTGGTGTCCTTCCCAGGCCCCACGTGATGGAAGGAGAGAACCAGCTCATTGAAGTTGTTCTCTGGTCTCTGCATGTGCACTGTGGCACACACCTGAATACATGTGCACACCTCTGATAAGTGAATACATGTAACTTTAAAAAGAAATCAGAAACATGCCTATAGTAACAGTTGGGAAAAACGAATGCTTAGAACATAATGTCCCCCAATCCATAGTAACAGATAAGGGAAAAGTGCTTAGAACACAACAAATTCTACAGTTGCTACAAGGAATCAAAGCTTATAACTCAGGTCGTCTATAGTTTTATAAAATTCTTTTTCTGGGTTTTAAATAATTTTTTAAATGTTTTATGTGTATGAATGTTTTTTGCTTGCATGTAGATATGTGTACCATGTGCATGCCTGGTGCTCATGAGGTCAGAAGAGAGCATCAGATCCCCTGGAGCTGGAACTGGACTGGATGCTTGCAAGCCACCCTGTAGCACTGGGAACCAAACCTGGGTCCTCTGCAAGGGCAGCTGGTGCTCCCGCTGCTGAGCTGTCTCTCTAGCTGGGATTTTTGATTTTTTTTTTTTTTGGTTTTTTTTTTTTGAGACAGGGTCTTATTATGTAGCCATGGCTGGCCTCAAAGTCACAGCAATCCTCCTGCCTTTACCTCCCAAGCGCTGGAATTACAGGTGTGAGTCATCATGCTTGGAAAGAACTTTTTGTTAGATTATACTATAAGTGCATAGAAGTGCAGAAATTATAAACATACAAATAAATTTAAAAACAGAAAGGCACATTTATGTTACCAGCAATCAAGTCAAGAAATAATAATTGTAATCTATGAAAAACTAGTTCACAATTTAAAAAGGCCAGAGTAATGATTAGTATTTGTCCTGGTCAGTGTTCTGTTGCTGTGAAGAGACACCATGACATCAATTCTTATGAAAGAACATATTTAATTGGTTCTTGTTTACAGTATTAAAGTTTTAGTCCACCATCATTATTGTGGGGAGCAGGGGCCCTGCAGGCAGACATGGTGCTGGAGAAGTAGCTGAGAGTTCTAAGTCAGTTCCATAGACAACAGCAAGAAAGAGACACTGGGCCCGACTTGGGCTTTTGAAACCTCAAAGCCCACCCCCACACTTCCTCCAATAAGTGACACATTTCCTCCAACAAGGCCACACCCCCTAACCCTTCTCAAGTAATGTCACTCCCTGGTGACTAAGCATTCGAACACATGAGCCTATGGGGGCCATTGTTATTTAGACCACCACAGGATAAAGTTATAATCTAGGACAGGGAGAAACCTGGTAGGGTGGTCAAGTAGTCCACACTTTATCTGGGAAGGGGATGCTCATAAGTAAAATTCTGAACATTTAAGATTCGTGCCTTTTGTCCAACTTGTCATGATTCATTTAAAAACATTTTTAAGGGCTGGAGCAATGGCTCAATGGTTAAACACACTGGAAACTCTTGCAGAGGACCCAGGTTCGATTCTCAGCACCCACATGATGGCTCACAATCACTCATAATTCCAGTTCCAGGAGATCTGAGACCCCCGTTGTCTACAGAGGGCCCTAGGGCACGAAAGTGGCACACGGACATACACACAAGCAAAACAGACATGCAAAAATAAATAAATAAACCATTTTAATTTTTTACTTGTTTATTTATTTATTTATTTTTGGTTTTTCAAGACAGAGCTTCTCTGTGTGTGGCTCTGGCTGTCCTGGAACTCACTCTATAGACCAGGCTGGCCTCGAACTCACAGAGACCCGCCTGCCTCTGACTCCCGAGTACTGGGATTAAATGTGTGTTCCACCAACACCTGGCTTAAATTTTTTTTTTAAAGAGTTGATGTTTTCTGGCTTTGAACTGTATGTAAATATATGCAATACATTTTCTTCCTTTTGTATCTTGCTCAACACCATTTGGGAAATTCATCTGCGTTTTTTTACTATAGTTAAAAATCATTAATTTTTCATTGCTAATAATGTTCAATTGTTTGACTACGCTACAGTTTTTAATAAATGAATGTATCCATTCTATTTTGGAGTTGTGTCTCATCCGGGGTGACTATGAAGAACACCTCTGTATGCCTTTTGGTATATATGAGCAAACATTCTTCAGGCCATAAACGTGGTGGTGAAATGGCTGATGTAGCTGTTTGTTTAACTGGGTGTTAACCTTTTTTCCTAGGCAGATCTCATCTCCTAATAGCCTACTGATGAAGTTAACACCCTAGTGATCCAATCATCTTTTAATATTGTCACTAGTTGAGAACCCCGTTAACAAGACATGAGCCCTATTGAGGGCAATACTTCATATCCAAACCCTGAAAATCAGTTTTCCAAAACGTCTGAGAAAATCAACCTAATGGACAAAGATGTGTTTTCGTCCACAGTTTTCAGTATCTGGTCACTTGGTTCTCTTGTTTCTGGACACGTGGCAGGAGGACATGAGAGAGGAAAAGTGTTCACTTCATGGCTGCCAGGATGAAGAGAGAGCAGGAGGCAACAATGTGAGGTCAGGCGAAAGATAAGATCTTTCAGGGTTTGCCCCCTGTGACTTACTTCCTCTAGTGAGGCCCCAGCTACCACAGTTCCCACCACCTCTCACAATCAATTCAGTTAGGAGCCCATCGATGAATTAACTCACTGATGGAATAAGAGCCTTAATGATTTGTTTTCCAGAATCCCACTTCTGAACGGTAAGACATCAGGTATCATGTCTTCATGTAAGAGTTTTTTGGGAGCATTCAAACTGTCTTCATGTAAGAGTTTTTTGGGAGCATTCAAACTGTAACAACCTTATTAAAAATTTCACCACTTACCTCACAAATACCCGCTGCAGGAAAAAGTTAACTCACTTGCTTTTCTGGTTCAGAATGCAATATAAACTCTAGAATCGCCTGTCTCACTTATTTGTAAAAGTCTAACCCAAACCACTTTCTCCTCTAGCCCCACAGTCAACACAAATACTCTGGGGATCTCCATTCACCAAACATGTGGGGATTTCTCCTACAGCCCCACCCTGACTCCCTGGCTCAATGTTTTGTAGCTCAGTTCCGTTCAGATGCTGTCTAGATGTGATCAGCTCTCACAGGCTGAGATCAGTCCAAGTTCAGGACACCAGTAGTTCCGTGTGACTGGCAGCAACCAGGTTCCTGCAAGCCTCCTCCATGGGTTTTATTTGAATTGCTAGGATACCACCACAGAACTCAAAGACTTATACTTGCCAGTTTATTATAAATAATGTTAAATACATACAGTGGCTATTCTTGGTTGTCAGCTTGACTACATCTGAAGTTAACTAAAACCCAAAAATGGAGGGTACATCTGTGAGGAATTTCTGCTTAATTTGAAGTGGGATGATCCACTTCTAATTTGGATCTTTGAGGAAGACACACCTTTGATCCAGATCTAATCTGGGCCACGCCTTCTCTTAGAAGCCTATGTAAAGATATGAAAGAAAGAAGCTTTTGCTCATTGTTTGCTTGTTCTGGCCTTGCCAGCAAGTCCATTCCTTCATTGGCATTGGAACCTACCTCTTCAGGATTCCAGCATAACTGAAGGCCAGCTGAGACATCCAGCTTTGTGGACTGAGCAACTTCTGAATTCTTGGACTTTCCATTCATAACCAGTCATTATTGGATTAGCTGGACTAACGAAAGTTATTGGGGTCCAGCCCCTCAGTAGCCTTCACCCAGAGTTCCAGAAGAGATGCTACCGGCAGCAGGTTAATCTGAGGGGTTCACTAATAAATCTATGCACATGAAACTCTTTAGTCCATACACTCTATTCTTCGGAGTCAGTTCTCTCTCTACACCACTTCTATTCTGCTCTCATAATTAGCTCCTTTCTTGCCTGATTCTCTGTACATCTTTCTGCTGCTCCCTCTAAGTGCTATCTTAATTCTTAGTTCTGCCCCTTCTTGGTCTTTTCATCTCGTTCTTACCTGCCTAGTTCTTCCCCATCAGGCTCTTCTTCATCTTCCATCTTGCCCTTCTAGTTCTCCATCCAGTTCTCCAATCCAGTCTCTCCAAATCTCTGAGGTTTACAGTTATATATCCATGCAGTAGCAATGCTCTGGCTAAGGCAAGATCACCAGGCTTGAATTCTTACAGGGTCATAAAGGCAGACAAGAGTTTTCCTCAGGCAGTGACTGTCGGGCTTTCTTTTATAACCCAAAAGGGAGGTGGTTAACAGAGGTCAACTAAGAGCTAAAATTGGCTAATGTATCGGAAAAAGGGAATTTATGTGCTCAAACAACATTCCTAGAAGAGATTAGGTAAAATGTTAGGAGTCTATGATGTTAGTATAAATACCACTAAGGTGCTGGGCGGTGGCACACACCTTTAATCCCAGCACTCGAGAGGTAGAGCCAGGCGGATCTCTGTGAATTCGAGGCCAGCCTGGTCTACAGAGTGAGTTCCAGGATAGGCTCCAAAGCTACACAGAGAAGCCCTGTCTTGGAAACAAACAAACAAACACCACTAAGGCTATATAAAAAAAGGAGGGTCTGAGCTTAATGTGCACAAGAAACAAAGCTATGCACCTAACATTTGTCCTGTCTGCCTTTTGGCTTTGGATGCTAGAGAAGCATGTCAGATAAAATACAATACTAGAAGTTCTTGGTGGAAGGTATGAGAGCACACAGGAAATTCATGGCAGGAAACAGCTGATATTTTAAAAGCAGAATAACATAAAATATTCCCTGAGATTTGGGTTCCTTTGGAAGAATTCCCTGATTCTTCCAGGTATAGCTTTACCATATTCAGCTAAATTCCTACTACATTCCTGAGGGTCATAGCACTGGACCTCAGTCTGTAAGTCATTGTTTGTTTGTTTGTTTTTTGTTTTTCGAGACAGGGTTTCTCTGGGTAGTTGTTTTTTTGGTGCCTGTCCTAGATCTTGCTCTGTAGACCAGGCTGGCCTCGAACTCGAACTCGAACTCACAGAGATCTGTCTGGCTCTGCCTCCCAAGTGGTGGGATTAAAGGTGTGTGCCACCGCTGCCCAGCAAGTCATTCTAATAAATCCCTGTGTGTATAATGCATAATATATATAATGTATATTTAATATTATATATATGCACACATAGAGAGAGAGAAAGAGACAGAGATGGGGAGAGAGGGAGGAAGAAAGAGATTCATTCTATAAGTTCTGATAAATTCTGTTACTCTAGAGCAGCAGTTCTCACCTGTGGGTCCCAAACATCAGAAAACCACATATTTCTGATGGTCTTAGAAATTGAGATACCATTCAGTAGCAAAATTACAGTTATGAAGCAGCAATGAAAATAATTTTATGGTTAGGGGTCACCACAACATGAGGGACTGTATTAAAGGGTTGCAGCATTAAGAAGAAGGTTGAGAACCACTGCTCTAAAGAACCCTGACTAATATAATACACACAGATGAACAGCCAGACGAAGAGGCTCCCGACGGGTATGGTGAGGGTGTGGGAGACAGAGGGGTTAAGCCCTCTCTGGCCCTTCCACTCTCCCAGCATCCCCACATGTTTACCAAGCCAGAAGCTCATCAAATCTGAAGCATTTTTATAATGCTTGGTCTTCTGTCCCAGCCCCTGTCTGCAGGTTATTAGATGTGTCTGAAGTGTCCAACCCTAAGCCTCTAATCATCTGGTCTACCCGTCACTGGCCCCATCCTACGGATGCCTAGTAGTACCCCAAGTCACTTTTTAAGCATATAATCTGGAATGTTAACTGAAAGGTACCATTGTTACTAACAAAAGATATGCCTACCTCTTGGGAAAATCTGGGCTATTTTAGGAGTTCTATGGTAGAAACAATAGAAAAGTCAAATATATTTCATATTATACCAGGTCTTGTCCATTTGGTCTTCTTCAATCTAGAATAGTTCTTCAGTCTTTGCCTCAACGTTTCTTTCCTTTCCTTTTCTTTCTTTGTATTTTTTGTTTGTTTGTTTGTTTGTTTTCAAGACATGGTTTCTCTGTGTAGCCCTGGCTGTCCTGGAACTTGCTCTATAGACCAGGCTGGTCTCAAACTCATAGAAATCCACCTGCCTCTGTCTCCTGAGTGCTGGGATTAAAGGCGTGCACCACTACCATCCAGCAACATTCTTTAAAATAGAGGCAATTATGACAAAAGAATATCCTTGACAGACTAATCTGATATTTTCTCATACTTAAATCTAGATTGTGCATTTTCAGAACGAAGAAAACCCACAAAGGTGGTGTTATGTATTTCTTGGTGCCTGGTATATCAATTTTGATAACGTCAAATTTTCCCTTTGCAGTTAATGCCATTTTTTTTTTCCCCGAGACAAGGTTTCTCTGTGTAATTCTGGCTGTCCTGGAACTTGCTCTGTAGACCAGGCTGGCCTCGAACTCACAGAGATCTGCCTGCCTCTGCCTCCCGAGTGCTGGGATTAAAGGCATGCGCCGCCGCCGCCGCCGCCGCCGCCGCCGCCGCTGCCGCCGCCGCCGCCGCTCTCTCGGCCTCTCGAGTGGTGGGATTACAAGGTGTATGCCGCTATATTAGGCTAGTAATGTTAATTTTAATAATTGGGTTAAGGTGGTAAGATCTTCCAGGCTTCTCAGCTACAAAGCTGTTTGTCTAATCTGAAATGTTCTGAGGTTGTTTGGATTTGCCTTTTGAGACAGGTCTAATTCTATATATACGCCAGGCTAGGTCTGAAACTTGTGTTGAGCCTCCTGCTGGGATTATGGGTGAGTGTTCTGATAGCTGATCTTGGTTGTCCAGTTGATTACACCCACTGAAAACTAACCCACAAGCTAGTAGGACTCCAATGAGAGATCTTTGAGGATTGAAGTCCCACCCTGGGTGTGGGCGGGACTTCTCACAGCAGTGCTGATAAAAGGACTTGTGAGAAGGACACTTTTGCTTCCGTGTTCTCTTCCTGCGGAATTCCTTCACCGATGTCAGAAGCAACTTCTCTGGGATTCCAGCAGGGTTTGAAGACCAGCTTCTCAGGAGTCCTCCAGGTCCTGAGGACCGGATTTGGACTGCTGAGACATCCAGCTTTGTGGACTGCACCAGGTTCTCCGCCTCTCCACAGCGAGCCAGGCATTGGACTACCCAGACTGCATCCAGTAAGCCAATTTAATAAATCCCCCTTACTCCATGTATATTAATATGATATCCAGCAATCTGGCTAGGTGTTTTAATTATTATTATTTTAGTGTTTTAATTATTTAAAAAATATTTTTGCCAGCCTGGTCTATAGAGTGAGTTCTAGGACAGCCAGGGCTGCATAGAGAAACCTTGTCTTGAAAAACAAATAAGCAAAAAACAAATTTTCGCCGGTTAGCAGCGGCGCACGCCTTTAATCCCAGCACTCGGCAGGCAGAGCCAGGCGGATCTCTGAGAGTTCGAGGCCAGCCTGGGCTACAGAGTGAGTTCCAGGACAGGCTCCAAAGCTACACAGAGAAACCCTGTCTTGAAAAACAAAAACCAGAAAGATTTCATTCCTTTTTTATGTTTTATATTTCAAGCCTTATACATTTTGTTTTCTTGTCTTTTGTTCTTGCTAGGACAATATTAAACACTCATGACAATAGTGGATATCCTCATCTCATTCCCAGATTTAAGAAGAAAGGTTTTGATAATTTACTATTGAGTATATTTTCTACAGATTTTTTTTGTTGAATCAATTTTTATGAAAACTATTCTCTGTCCCTGGATACTGGCTGTCTTCAGTATCATGGCTATACATCCAAGCTTATTAATCACCTCTGCATCTACTAAACTGATATGTTCCTTTTATTCTACACACATACTTAATTACATTTATAAACCTGTCACTATTGATCCAATCTTGGATTTCTTAGATAAACATAGCTTAGTCATGTCTAACTGCTAGATGAATACTCTTACTTAAAAAATATTGTAGCAACTCTCAATGACAAGTTTTTCACTTCAACTGTAGTCCAGCATAATTTATGGCCCAGGTTGCAATCAGATTTGCTTTTCAGCTCTCTTTTTCTTTTCCAGACACTATGGTTATATAACACATTGTCCCAACAGAGAATAGTCTAGAAAAAATAACCCCTTTATCACTCTTTTCTCTGTGAGTCAATAACCCCAGAGCTGCCCAACTAGGCACTTCTACCCAGAGTCCCTGATGAGGCTCCACTCTGTTCAGACGAGACTGCCTTCTTTAAAAGGCTTCCTACTCTATGTCATCTGGTGCTGTGGAGTCTTTTAGTGTGTGTAAATACACTCTGGTGCCATGTGATGAAATCACACGATAATGAACATCTCAGAACATATCCCGTAATTAAACAACGTGGCCACCTTTATCTCCCTACAGCGGCAACTCACGAGTACCACAGCTAGCTTGCTGCTCTCCACCATTACACGTGCACCAAGAAATTCAACTCCAGAGCTCCCTTTCTGTCTCCACCCCACGATGTAGTGCTCACTCCTCATTTTCCATGTATAGTCCTACTCTTGGGACCCTCAGACCTGCTCCTGAGACCACCTCTCAGATACCCTCCCTAGACCTGGGGAAGGTGAGGGGAAAGTCTGGGTAGACTTAAGAAATGGGTGTCATCTCTCACCAAGGCTAGAGATAGTCAGAAAAGCCATGACAGACCTGAGATCTCTGGACAGCTCAAAAATGCACCTGCCTACCAGTAAACCAAGATGAAGTTTCCTCCTCGTGCCTGGAATGTCCTGCGGTGAGGGTTTCTTGAACCCGGGACTGTGTGAGGAGCTGGCAGAGTGTTGAGGGAGAAGCGGTTCCTCAAGCAGCAACAGGAAAGGGTAGCGTCTATAAACACGGGTTCTGATATTGATTGCATCCCTCAGCTTTCTGTCACCATGACATACACCTGAGCAGGACATTTTTGAGGAGGGAAGATTCGTTCTGGCTTACCGTTTCAGAGTTTTCCATCAGCAGCTGCTTGGCCTTATTGTTTTTAACCTGTGACAAAACACTGCGTGATAGTGGGAGCCTGTGTTAGGTGAGACTTTTTGCCAGTGAGCAAAGAAAGAAGCCAGGATCCCCAAATCTTCAGTAGTATAACTTCTTTTGTCCTTAAAGGTTTACTTTATTTCTTTAAAAAACTTTTAAAAAAGAATTTCAGCCTGGGGGGGGTGGGGGCGGCGGAGATGGTGGCACATACCTTTAATCCCAGCACTTGGGAGGCAGAGCCAGGTGGATCTCTGTGAGTTCAAGGCCAGCCTGGTCTCCAAAGCAAGTTCCAGGAAAGGCTCAAAGCTACACAGAGAAACCCTGTCTGGGAAAAAAAAGAAAGTTTCATGCATGAGCGTCCTAGTTAGGGTTTCATATTACTGTGAAGAGACACCATGACCATGGCAACTCTGTAAAGGAAAACATTTCATTGGAGCTGGTTTACAGGTTCAAAGATTTAGTCCGTTATTGCATTGGTGGTAGGCATGATGTCATGCAGGCAGACATGGTGCTGGGGAAATAGTGGAGAGTTCTACATCTGGACCCATAGGCAACAGGAAGAGAGACACTGGGCCTGACTTGAGCTTCTGAATCCTCAAAGCCCACCCCTGTGACATACTTCCTCCAACAAGAGCACACCTCCTAATCCCTGTCAAGGATTGCCACTCCCTAATGACCAAGCATTGAAATCTATGAGCCTGTGGTGGCCTTCCCTATTCAAACCACCACACATGAGTATTGTGTTTACATCATTCTTCCCTCCAATTCTTTCCATATCTGCCCTACTCCCTCCCAAATTCAGTCTCCTCTTTGTCATTATTTTTGGGTTTTGTTTTGTTTTTTATTTTTGAGACAGTCTCTTTATGTAGCTCTGTCTGTCCTGGAACTCACTATGTAGAGCAGGATGGTCTGGAGCTCAGAACTCTGCCTGCTTTTGCCTCCTGGATTCTGGGATTAAATGCGTGTGCCACATACCCAGCTCAACCTCTCCTTCTTTAAGTATTATTATTATTATTATTATTATTATTATTATTATTATTATTTTGGTTTTTCTGTGTAGCTTTGTGCCTGTCCTGGAACTCTCTTGGTAGCCCAGGCTGGCCTCGAACTCACAGAGATCCTCCTGCCTCTGCCTCCTGAGTGCTGGGATTAAAGGCATGCGCCACCACCGCCCGGCTAAGTATTATTAATATAGGCTGCTGAGTCCATTTAGTGTTGGTCATATATATGTGTGTCTAGAGATGACCACTTGGGATTGATAACATATTAAGTGCTCATCCCTGGAGAAGACATTTCCCTCTCTGAGCATCCATTAATTTCCTGTAGTTTACCTGGTATGGTAGTGCACACCTTCGATCTAAA